>NC_069503.1:530300-668747 GCF_027579735.1 Bombina bombina
GATGGATAGGTCATCTTCCAATTATGGCTTCCCCCCCGGGGGAATCAGTGTCTGATTCAATGCCGTGATTGGAGGAAGCCGGATTCCTCATTTTAGACCCAGGAAGAGGCTTTGCAATGGGTGGAGGAAGCTGGAGCTGCTGTCAAGATAAAAAGGTAAGGTTTTTTAAACAACACGAGTGAAATGTAAATTTTGATGAATTAAAGTGCCCCTGTTTTTAATCACATTTTTAAAAACCGGGCACTTTAGCATCAAAATTTACATTCACTTTAAGAAGAAACATCAGGTAAAGGCCACGTTACCTTCAGGGAAAGGCCATGTTACTTTCAGGGAAAGGCCACTTTACCTTCAGGAAGAGGTCACGTTACCTTCAGGGAGAGGCCACGTTACCTTCAGGGAGAGGCCACAATACCATCGGGAAAACATCACTGTGACTGACTCCTGCTACCCTGACTTGGTAATTCCACCAAAAAGGATCCTTCCTGTACCTGGAACTTGTAGCTGTAGGGCGGGGAAAGTGATTTTAGCTACAGCCCACCGAAATAACCAGACAAGACCAGTATTAAGGTGAAACACAAACAGACTTTATTGAGAAAACCAAACAGCTTATATACAACAGCTTGATAAGAGCCTTATCTGATCCCAAGATTTCTGCCATTCCCGCCCCTCCAGACAGCCTGGTGCCTCCATAAAAACAGTAGGTACATAGGGATCCCATAGTAGCTAGGTTGCGATCTTGGGGTGACCCCAAGGGAACGGCAGATATTCCTGGGTACCATGGTAAAGCTCCGGGCCCCTAGGTTGAAGTTAAGCAGGGATCCCTATCGAGTCCAGCCAGCGAGTAGTTCCATGATATTCCGGCCTGACCTCGATGAGGCGGGGAGGGGATAAGTGCGGTAGCGATTAGCTCTATCAAGGCAAAAGTTCAAGCAGTGTAGCAACAACTCAAAAGGGGGTCAGTGAAAATACAGCAATCCAATAATGAGGAGGTGGCCTTGGCAGCTTGGTATCCATGACAGTGCTCCCCCCCTCATAGTCTGACAGACCTGTCTAGATCCTGAAGGGTCGGCTTGGGGTTATCCGGTGAGGCTATTCCAATTCAGTTTGCCGGGAGAGGCCATCTGCATTGCCGTTGCTCTTCCCCCGCCGATACTGAATTGTAAAATTAAAGGGCTGCAAGGCCAAGCTCCACCACAACAGGCGTCCATTGTCCCCAGAAACCTGGTTAAGCCAGACCAGGGGGTTGTGGTCTGTGAGAACTGTAAAAGCTCTCCCGTAGAGGCTGTAATTTCTTGAGTGCCCACACCAGTGCCAAGCATTCTTTCTCCACTGCCACGTAGCCTACTTCCTGAGGTGATAGTTTTCTGCTAAAGTAAGCTATGGGATGCTCATGGCCCTCCTCATCCACCTGGCTCAGCACTGCTCCAAACCCGAACATGGAGGCATCTGTATGAACACAAAAATGTTTGGATGGGTTAGGAGTGGCCAATGTTTTCTGGTCAGGTCAGTAAGGGGATTGGCCAGGGTGCTATAGTTGGGGACAAACTTGCGGTAGTATGCCCCAGTACCAAGACAGGCCAACACTTGGGTTTTGGGGATTGGCCAGTTAGCGACTGCCTCAATCTTTGCCATCTCCGGCCTCTGTATCGCAGCCCACTCTGTGTCCAAGGTACTAGACTTCTGAGCGCCCTACTGTGTACTTGTCTGGCTTCAGCGTCAGACCCGCAGGCCTGATGCGGCCCAAAACGGTGCCTAAGTGTTCCTCCAAAGTGTCACTGTAGATTGCGATGTTGAGCATCTCCCTAATCTTGCTGTGCATGCCTTCCCAAACAGACTTGGTAGACCAGCTGCCGCAAGAGCACCTGTCCCAGGGTCTCTTGTGGTGCACCCAGGGTCCATGGAGGCCATGTCCTGCCGACTCTCTAGCACATGTCTAACCTGCTCTTGTTGCACAGTCCCTAGCCGCTTAACTACTGTAGCTTTAAGTCTCCTACGCTTGCAATCGCCCTACTCCGCCCGGATAGCTCTGGCATGGGGAGACTCTCCGAGTCCTACATGGCTGGAGCACATATGGTGGGCTACCTCCTCTGGCCTCTCCTGGTATGCCTTCAGCATGTTCACATGAAAGGTCCGGTGGACTCGTTCATCTGAAAATTTAGCTACCAAGTAGGTAGTATCGCAAAGCTGTTCTATCACTCAATAGGGTCCCTGCCAAGCAGCCTGCAGGTTGTCTTTCTTGGTTGGTTTTAGGGCCAGGACCTTCTGCCCCACTTCTAAGGTACGGTTAGGAGCATTGTGGTCGTACCACCGCTTTTGGCTACCTTGGGCGACCTAAAGGTTTTCTCGCACTCTGGTGGTGAGGTCCTTCACATGGTCCCTAAATTCCAGGATGTACCCTGCAATGGAGGGGCCCTCCTCCCCAACTGATCCTTCCCAATGGGCTCTAAGCAGGTCTAGGGGCCCCCTCACCCACCGGCTATACACTAACTCAAAGGTGGAAAACCCAGTAGAATCCTGGGGCACCTCCCTGTAAGAGAACAGAAGTGTGGCAGGTATCTTTCCCAGTCCTTGTAAGAGGCAGAGGACATCCGAAGCAGCTGCTTTCAGCTTCCCGTTAAACCTCTCGCACAACCCGTTGGTCTGGGGGTGGTATGGAGTGCTTGGCAGGGGTCTTATCCCGCAAAGCCTCCATAGCTGCTGGGTGAGCTCAGTAGTAAATGGAGTCCCAGGGAAACCCACTCTGGCAAAGATCTGGAGCAGCGCATCGGCTACTGTCTCTGCCTGGATGTTGGCCAGGGGAATTGCCTCTGTGTACTGGGTAGCGTAGTCCACTACAGTCAGTATATATCTCTTTCCCGAGGGACTGGTACATGGAAATGGGCCGACGATGTCAATAGCTCCAATGCTGAACGGTTCGTCGATGATAGGGAGGGGATGCAGGGAAACTTTGGAGTGGTCCCCAGTCTTCCCTACTCTCTGACAAATGTCACAGATACGGCAGTACTGCCTAACGTCCCACATAATCCCTGGCCAGAAGAAGGTCTGGGTAAATTGGTGGCGGGTCCTAGTAATCTATAGATGTCCTGCCAGGGGAATGTCATGCCCTATGCTCAGCAGGTCATACCGATACTTTTGCGGTACCCCCAACTGTTGCTTGGACATCTGCCTATTCCCACCACCCTCGGTAACCCTAAATAGGAGTCCTCTGTCCCACTCAAAGCGGTCCCCTCCTAGCCCACTTGGGTCTGTCCCTTCCCGGGCCCTGTAGGGAGCTAACGCCAGGTCACTTAATGTCTCCTGGGCAAAGTCGGAGGGGGAAGCCCAGGGGATGGGGTAATTGGTCGGGGTAGTAGTTGGGTAGGGTTGGCTTACCTGGGTCCCATTCTCGAGTGCTTCAGCCTGAAGCCTGGCTTGTTGGCGGGTGGTAACCAGGCAAGCACCTGGAGGAACATCCATGAGGAAGGAAGAGGTGTCCCAGATCATTCCCTAGCAACACCTTTGCTGCCAAGTGGCTTATGACGCCTACCTCCACAGCACGGGAACCAGCACCCTAATCCAAGTGGACCCTTGCTGTGGGGATTTGGAGCACATTACCCCCAGCCACACAAACTGTAACTGATTTCCAGGTCTGGTCCATACTGGTGACCAGGTGTGGCTGGACAAGGGTAATGGTGGCTCTGCTGTGTCATAATCCTTGGGCCTACCAGCCGTTGATCCATACGGGCTAGCGATGGTTCAGTCTATTGTCAGCAGCTACCTCCTGCACCAGGTCTACCTCATGCAAAACCCCAAATTCTTCTTCGACCCAAGCGGCGGGGTCAGCAGGATTCCCTGACTCCAAGCAGTGAGCTGCTGCTCTGGAAACTCCAGCTGGGGCTCTTGTCCAGTTGGGCTGGGGCAGATTCTTTGGAACAATTGGACCATACATGGTCCACTTGATCACACCCATAGCACCTGATTCCCGTCTTCTGGGGTGGACTGGGGCCAGAGCGGAGTGCAGCCGGTGGAGCAGGGGGGTACCGATGGGTCAATGGAAGCCGAGGAGGTGCAGGAGTGGATCGGGCTGTTGGATGGGTTTTTGGTCAAACCGTACATCAGGCATCTAAGAACTGGTCCGCCAGGACAGCAGCTTGATCTACTGTCTCCGATTTCCTATCCTTGACCCATTCTCGTACCTCCGGTGGGAATGGTCATAAAAATGCTCCAGAAGGATGAGATGGGAGGCTTAGGCCAGGGTGGTCACTTTTCTATTTGAAGCGGGTTCTATATAGGTTTGGATATAAGCCGATACACATTGAAGAAAGGCACAGTAGAAATTTAAAAAGCTATTTATACATCTAAGTAAACAGAGTTCTGTGGTTTAAACAAGCCGAAGTAACGTTTTTTCCTAAACACGTTTCATATAGATTTGGATACAAATTGGCATATACTGGAAAAAGGCACAGTTGCAACTTAAGAGACGTTGTCATATCTGAGCAAATAGAACTCTGTGAACTTATAAGCTCAAAACAATGTTTCCTTTTTTGTCTAGAACCACACAGTGCTTGTTATGCCTCCTATAAAATTGTCTCAGCTTAGAGCTTTATTGTGAAAGGTAATTCTTATTCTGTTAAATTGGTCAATTTGTTTTTAAGGATTTTTTCTATTTTTTTCTAATTTTGTCAGTGTTGCAACACTATTTTTATATTTGTTTAAGATTTGGTATATTTATTTTTTATATTGGGGATAATATCCCTATTTGGTTATATTTTTTTGATCTACAATAAAGGAGATAGAGGGCGCCACATGGTGCAGATCAAAACGACTCCACAGATAATGACAGTAGGAATAAAGAATCTTACTCACAAGGTGTATAGCACTGATGTGCAATACAAGCGGTCCGGAACCAAGCAGTCGTCCGGTAGACACAACGGAAATAAAAGCAATGGAATCCTTGTCTCACCAGGGAGAGTCCAGAGATGCCAAGATTGGATGACGGTCCGTTCAGACCAGTGTGAGAGTGGTCAGCCATTGGGGTCCACGTCCATCCGAGGGAAGTCCAGAGGTCCAAAAAGTGGATGAGAGAATGACAGTATCCCCAAAAATAGGACATGCAGCAAAATGAGAGTATAAAAATGTAATACTAAAGTTAAAAACAACAGCAACGCGTTTCTCAGTGTCACAGCACTGTTTCCTCAGGCTATACAAACAAACTCTCACAGCTGCCATATTTAAATCCTAATTCAACCAATCAGGGGTCGTCAAAATTACACACCCATCAGTAGATACCAAAGAACACATATAGAAGGGATATAAATACATATAAAAATAATATGTTAAAATATTAAAAAATAATTATGATCTCTAGTCAATTTCTCCAAAGATAACAGAATAATTCAAATGTGTATAGAAACGTAAATATAAATAATCTAATTCAAAATACTAATATACCTGATATATTCTTACAATGGTCTGATGTCTGATGTCATAGGGGGCGTGGTTAATAACGCCATGTAAACAGTGATACTAAGGCTCAAATAGGCTAATATACCCAGTTAAATGTCGAGATCGTCAAATATTTCTTGGGAGTCCCTAAAGTAATAAACGTGTGTTAAGTGCGAACTAACTTCCACATGATTACTATACCGAACCAAAGAGTAAGAGGGTGGACGCTGGGGGATCGCTCATAACAAGTTATGATCTCCATGACGATAAGGGGGTGTGAACAAACAAAGACAAGCAACCAGACCGAGCAGATGGTTCCGCTCCTCACCAATCACAGAGGCTAGAGAAAATGGGTGTGAGCGGTGTACGTGATCAGAGGGAGGGGAGTGACACAAAGCCCTTATGCGATCGAAGAACTAAGACTAACCCAACATTGACACAGGGGGAGTGGTGCGTGGGTCTGTTATGATAGGTTAATTCAGTAATTCAAGTACAGACCGGACATAATTAATTATCAGGGCAAGAGGGAGGCCCAATAGAGGGTCTTGCGGTCAAACTAGACCGCAAGACTTTATGAACACGATCCGTGACAGCCCCAGACACAAAAATAACCAGATCACATGTCAAGACAGGCCAGTGTTATCATGTCTTGCTACTAATAGGCGTAATCTGTCAGATCCGTAATGTGAATATACAATAGGGTCGGAGTACACATATGTTATACATATATAACCCCACAAAGTACACACACACATCCAAACATATATACAAAAAAGGAAAATGTGTACCCAAACAAAATTAAGAGTATGAATCTCAGATCGTGGACAATAATGTCACACTAAAAACGGAATAAATAAAAAGATATAAAGTGGTGAGTTACCCTACACAAAAAAAGAACATGGTAAAACTTGCTGTTAAATTAAGCAGCAAGACATATATATAACCAAGTGAATTTAAAAACCTACTAATAAAAATATAATGATGATATAGTGTGAATGTAGATAAAAATAGAATCTTATACTTAAGCTTTGATAACTATCAATCTATAAGATATTTGGATAGTCCCATGAACAATATTGATAGATAGATTGTGGGTAATGATTGTGAAAAGGATTATACTGTGTATATGCAAAGTTTGATATTAATGTAATATACTGTGAAAATAAAATTAAGTCAAATAGTGTGCTAAATACTCGCCCTTAGGGCTTGAATAAGGTGTATATAATTGATAGGTGGTGTGAGGAGTTAGATTAGTTCCGTGCTATGAAATATATAGACAGACCAGTGAACAAATATCAATACAACGGTTAATACTCATATTTATAGAGTCGTAATGTGTTGTACAGGTTTAAGGTGTTGATGTAATATAGTGTAAACATCAAATAGGGTGAAACTAAGATGTGAAAACTAAGAGTCTATATGAAGAAGAAAATGGGAGAATAAAGGGGAGTAGAGAGGAGGGGGGAAGGTGGGGGGGAGGAGAGGGGGAGGGAGGGAGGGAGGGGAAAGGAGGGAAGTGGATGGAGGTGAAGGAGGTGGAAAAAGGGAGGTTAAGGGAATAAAAGGTACTCTATTGACAGTAAAGTGAATGGAATCTTGGAAATATATCCAAAACAGATAGGGTGAATGGAGATAATCAGAATGCCGCTAAGTCCATATTCAGATTGAGGCCAGAGGGAAACAGGGTCTTCAGTTTATATATCCAGAAGGTTTCCCTCTGTCTCAATCTATTAAACCTATTATATAGATGAGAGGAGGGAATCATTTCAAGTGGACAGATATTGAATGTATTCAAAGATCTATTGTGTGTATTATTACAGTGTCTAGGAACTCTATGGTTTTGAAGTTTATTTTTTATATTTCTAAGATGTTCGTTCCATCTATTTTTAATGAGCCTGCATGTGCGGCCTACATATTGAATCCCGCAAAGATTACAGGTTAATAAGCATACTACATATGTCGATGTACATGTCAGGGGTTGAAGTATATTATATGACTTTTTAGTGATGTTAGATGAAAAAGTTTTACAACCAGGCTTAATGTATTTACACATGTTGCATTTTTTTAGATGGCATTTCCCTACTCCATTCTTTTTAGATGGTATATAATGATGGCTAGTCGCCTTTTCAAATTTCTTAATTGTGTCTTTATGGACTACGACTTTACTAGGTGCCAACACACTTTTAAGTGTGGGGGCTCGTCTAAAAACACATTTTGGTTCGGAATCCACCAATTTACCCAGAACAGGGTCCCTCTGGACCAAGTTCCAATGTTTCTTTATAATACCTTTAATCTTGATATGATTTACATTAAATTGGGTAATGAAGATCGAATTAGATTGGTCAGTTGTTTTATTACTGTCATTCTGGGGTTTTGGTTTAAAATAGGACTCTCTATCGTCAGTTTTAGCACGCTCATAACCGGCATCTATCACTTGTTGGGGATAACCTTTTTCCTTAAATCGGGTTTTTAAAATCATGCTTTGTTATTCGTAGTCTTCAATGTGGCTACAATTTCTACGTATCCTTTTAAACTGTCCATATGGTATATTATTTAGCCAAGAGCTATAATGATTGCTTTTGTAGTTGAGATAACTATTACAGTCAACAGTCTTGAAGTGTGTAGTCGTGATGATTCTGTTATCGTTAATAATTCCAGCTTAGTGATACGTCAGGCGGATAAGGGAGGAGGTATTGTCCTACAGGACCTATCTTACTACTTATTAGAGGCTAATAAGATACTGAGTGACAATAGGTATTGTAAAAAGTTATCAACTGACCCTACTGATAAATACCTTAAAATCTTATCAGGTATTGTTAATTTTGGACATCAGGAAGGGATTATATCTGTAGCTGAAAAGAACTTTCTAATTCCTGTGAAACCCAATTGTGCCTTTTATTACCATTTGCCAAAGATACATAAAAATGTCCAATGCCCCCCAGGGAGACCCATCATAGCAGGGATTGGAAGTTTGACGGACAATGTATCAGCGTACGTAGACTGGTTTCTTCAACGGTATGTCATCACATTGGATTCCTATATCAAAGATTCACCTGATTTGATTAATAAGTTAGAACAATTCGGGTATCACAAGAACATGATTTGGATCTCATGTGATGTTCATGCCTTATATTCAAATATACAACACAATTTGGGTATTCAAGCCATATCAATATTTCTATTAGATGATTTTTATATCCCCACCTTACAGAAGGAATTCATTTTACAATTGATTACATTTATATTAGAACATAATTATTTTGTCTATCAAGATGGATATTACCTACAGATATTGGGTACTGCCATGGGGACCAGGTTCGCTCCGAGTTTTGCCAACCTTTTTATGGGCATGTTTGAAGAAAGGTATATCTATAGATCGGCACACGGAGCGAACCTGGTCTTCTATGGTAGATACATAGATGATCTTTTGTTTCTATGGAGAGGTGACGTTACCTCTGCTGAATCTTTTGTAGCATACCTTAATTCTAATGAGATGGGTCTAACTTTTTCTAGTAATATTGAACAGAAATCTATAGTATTTTTGGATTTATGCTTGTCTTTCTCCAACGATAACAGAATCATCATGACTACACACTTCAAGACTGTTGACTGTAATAGTTATCTCAACTACAAAAGCAATCATTATAGCTCTTGGCTAAATAATATACCATATGGACAGTTTAAAAGGATACGTAGAAATTGTAGCCACATTGAAGACTACGAACAACAAAGAATGATTTTAAAAACCCGATTAAAGGAAAAAGGTTATCCCCAACAAGTGATAGATGCCGGTTATGAGCGTGCAAAAACTGACGATAGAGAGTCCTATTTTAAACCAAAACCCCAGAATGACAGTAATAAAACAACTGACCAATCTAATTCGATCTTCATTACCCAATTTAATGTAAATCATATCAAGATTAAACGTATTATAAAGAAACATTGGAACTTGGTCCAGAGGGACCCTGTTCTGGGTAAATTGGTGGATTCTGAACCAAAATGTGTTTTTAGACGAGCCCCCACACTTAAGTGTGTTGGCACCTAGTAAAGTCGTAGTCCATAAAGACACAATTAAGAAATTTGAAAAGGCGACTAGCCATCATTATATACCATCTAAAAAGAATGGAGTAGGGAATTGCCATCTAAAAAAATGCAACATGTGTAAATACATTAAGCCTGGTTGTAAAACTTTTTCATCTAACATCACTAAAAAGTCATATAATATACTTCAACCCCTGACATGTACATCGACATATGTAGTATACTTATTAACTAGTGATGTTGCAAACTTAAAAATTTGGGTTCGCGAACGGCGAACCGGGCGAACCGCCATAGACTTCAATAGGCAGGCAAATTTTAAAACCCACAGGGACTCTTTCTGGCCACAATAGTGATGGAAAAGTTGTTTCAAGGGGACTAACACCTGGACTGTGGCATGCCGGAGGGGGATCCATGGCAAAACTCCCATGGAAAATTACATAGTTGATGCAGAGTCTGGTTTTAATCCATAAAGGGCATAAATCACCTAACATTCCTAAATTGTTTGGAATAATGTGCTTTACATCAGGTATGATGTTGTATCGATCAGGTAGTGTAAGGGTTACGCCCGCTTCACAGTGCGCAGTGTAGGTGATATACCTGCCCTGACCATGCTTTTAAAAATTGCTCACTTTTTCACAAAATTTAGGTTTCTCACAGAAATTATTTGCAAACAACTTATGCAATTATGGCATAAATGGTTGTAAATGCTTCTCTGGGATCCCCTTTGTTCAGAAATAGCAGACTTATATGGCTTTGGCGTTGCTTTTTGGTAATTAGAAGGCTGCTAAATGCCACTGCGCACCACATGTGTTTTATGCCCAGCAGTGAAGGGGTTAATTAGGGAGCATGTAGGGAGCTTGTAGAGTTAATTTTAGCTCACGTGTAGTGTAGTAGACAACCCAAAGTATTGATCTAGGCCCATTTTGGTATATTTCATGCCACCATTTCACCGCCAAATGCGATCAAATTTAAAAAAAACTTAATTTGTTTCGCAATTTTAGGTTTCTCCCTGAAATTATTTACAAACAGCTTGTGCAATTATGGCACAAATGGTTGTAAATGCTTCTCTGGGATCCCCTTTGTTCAGAAATAGCAGACATATATGACTTTGGCATTGCTTTCTGGTAATTAGAAGGCCGCTAAATGCTGCTGCGCATCACATGTGTATTATGGCTAGCAGTGAAGGGGTTAATTAGGTAGTTTGTAGGGAGCTTGCAGGGTTAATTTTAGTTTTAGTGTAGAGATCAGCCTCCCACCTGACACATCAGACCCCCTGATCCCTCCCAAACAGCTCCCTTCCCTCCCCCACCCCACACTTGTCCCCGCCATCTTAAGTACTGGCAGAAAGTCTGCCAGTACTAAAATAAAAGGTTTTTACATTATTATTTTTTAGCATATTTACATATGCTGTGGTGTAGCATCCCCCCTTAGCCCCCAACCTCCCTGATCCCCCCCAAAACAGCTCTCTAACCCTCCCCATCTGCCTTATTGGCGGCCATCTTGGGTACTGGCAGCTGTCTGCTATTATTTCACAGTCAAACAAGTGTTGTTTTTTTTAAATGTACACTACTGTTACACCAGATATGAGTGGTGGCACTGGGCAAGTGGGCACATTATACGCTGTGAGCCTGACACACACACTGGCAGGCAGGCAACTGCAATTAGATTACACAGGAAAAAAAAAAAAAGCAGACTGATGTTCTAGCCCTAAAAAGGGCTTTTTGGGGTGCTGTCCTTACAGCAGAGATCAGATGAGTCCTTCAGTACTGTAGTGGACACTGAATACACTAGCCTAGCTATCGATTTCCCTATTAAATCAGCAGCAGCTACACTGTCCCTCCTCTCACTAAGAATGCAGCTTCCGATTGAATCTAAAATGGATGCTGTCCAGGAGCTGGGAGGGTCTGGGAGGGAGGGTCTGCTGCTGATTGGCTGTAATGTGTCTTCTGACTGTGAGGTACAGGGTCAAAATTTACTCAATGATGATGAATAGGGGGCGGATCGAACATCGCATATTTTCGCCCGCCGAGGCGAACGCGAACATGCTATGTTTGCCGGGAACTATTCGCCGGCGAACTATTCGCGACATCACTATTATTAACCTGTAATCTTTGCGGGATTCCATATGTAGGCCGCACATGTAGGCTCATTAGAAATAGATGGAACGAACATCTTAGAAATATAAAAAATAAACTTCAAAACCATGGTGTTCCTAGACACTGTAATAATACACACAATAGATCTTTGAATACATTCAATATCTGTCCACTTGAAATGATTCCCTCCTCTCATCTATATAATAGGTTTAATAGATTGAGACAGAGGGAAACCTTCTGGATATATAAACTGAAGACCTTGTTTCCCTCTGGCCTCAAACAGAATATGGACTTAGCGGCATTCTGATTATCTCCATTCACCCTATCTGTTTTGGATATATTTCCAAGATTCCATTCACTTTACTGTCGATAGAGTACCTTTTATTCCCTTAACCTCCCTTTTTCCACCTCCTTCACCTCCATCCACTTCCCTCCTTTCCCCTCCCTCCCTCCCTCCCTCCCTCCCTCCCCCTCTCCTCCCCCCACCTTCCCCCTCCTCTCTACTCCCCTTTATTCTCCCATTTTCTTCTTCATATAGACTCTTAGTTTTCACATCTTAGTTTCACCCTATTTGATGTTTACACTATATTACATCAACACCTTAAACCTGTACAACACATTACGACTCTATAAATATGAGTATTAACCGTTGTATTGATATTTGTTCACTGGTCTGTCTATATATTTCATAGCACGGAACTAATCTAACTCCTCACACCACCTATCAATTATATACACCTTATTCAAGCCCTAAGGGCGAGTATTTAGCACACTATTTGACTTAATTTTATTTTCACAGTATATTACATTAATATCAAACTTTGCATATACACAGTATAATCCTTTTCACAATCATTACCCACAATTTATCTATCAATATTGTTCATGGGACTATCCAAATATCTTATAGATTGATAGTTATCAAAGCTTAAGTATAAGATTCTATTTTTATTTACATTCACACTATATCATCATTATATTTTTATTAGTAGGTTTTTAAATTCACTTGGTTATATATATGTCTTGCTGCTTAATTTAACAGCAAGTTTTAGCATGTTCTTTTTTGTGTAGGGTAACTCACCACTTTATATCTTTTTATTTATTCCGTTTTTAGTGTGACATTATTGTCCACGATCTGAGATTCATACTCTTAATTTTGTTTGGGTACACATTTTCCTTTTTTGTATATATGTTTGGATGTGTGTGTGTACTTTGTGGGGTTATATATGTATAACATATGTGTACTCCGACCCTATTGTATATTCACATTACGGATCTGACAGATTACGCCTATTAGTAGCAAGACATGATAACACTGGCCTGTCTTGACATGTGATCTGGTTATTTTTGTGTCTGGGGCTGTCACGGATCGTGTTCATAAAGTCTTGCGGTCTAGTTTGACAGAGTACTATTATTCTACCCTCTATTGGGCCTCCCTTTTGCCCTGATAATTAATTATGTCCGGTCTGTACTTGTGGTATATATGTCACTTTAATTTATATCCTTTTGTTTAGTTATAGATATGATTCCAATACACCTTTGCTATCTATTGGATATGATTGCTGATAGGCATAGTCTTATGTTGTTGTATTCTGCTATTGGTCTGAATCATAACAGACCCACCACCACTCCCCATGTGTCAATGTTGGGTTAGTCTTAGTTCTTCGATCGCATACGAGCTTTGTGTCACTCCCCTCCCTCTGATCACGTACACCGCTCACACCCATTTTCTCTAGCCTCTGTGATTGGTGAGGAGCGGAACCATCGCTCGGTCTGGTTGCTTGTCTTTGTTTGTTCACACCCCCTTATCGTCATAGAGATCATAACTTGTTATGAGCGATCCCCCAGCGTCCACCCTCTTACTCTTTGGTTCGGTATAGTAATCATGTGGAAGTTAGTTTGCACTTAACACACGTTTATTACTTTAGGGACTCCCAAGAAATATTTGACGATCTCGACTTTTAACTGGGTATATTAGCCTATTTGAGCCTTAGTATCACTGTTTACATGGCGTTATTAACCACGCTTCCTATGACATCAGACATGACGTTCCCTCTCCCCTCCATGTCAATATGACACCAACAATAATGAATGATATGAGACGAACCATTTCACTATTTATTTTAATAAACACAAAACAGTTATCATTATTTGAAGAGCACTCTGAATATAGTAATTGAGGTTTTATTTCAGTTAGATCAATTGGACTTCACACAATCGTTCCTATACTCTGGCTTATCTGCATCATATTATATGGGACATACCATTCCCAATTAGTCATAGGGAACCATACGCCTAGATTATGAGTTTTGTCGGTAAAGACCCGCGGTGCTAACGCTCTTTTTTTTTTCCAGCGCACCCTTAGGACAACGCTGGTATTACGAGTTGTCTGAATGGCTGCGTTAGCCTCAGAAAAGGGAGCGTTGAGCCAAATTTAGCTCCACTTCAACTCTCAATACCAGCGTTGCTCACAGTAGCGGTAAGCTGGAAAAACGTGCTCGTGCACGATATCCCCATAAGAAACAATGGGGCTGAGCTGGCTGAAAAAAAACCTAACACCTGCAAAAAAGCATAGTTCAGCTCCTAACGCAGCCCCATTGTTTCCTATGGGGAAACACTATCTAAGTCTACACCGAACACCCTAACATGAACCCTGAGTCTAAACACCCCTAACCTTACACTTATTAACCCCTAATTTGCCGCCCCCGCTATCGCTGACACCAGCATTATATTATTAACCCCTAATCTGCCGCTCCGGACACCGCCGCAACCTACTTAAGAGCTTTATGGGCTAACGCCGGAACATAAAGCTCTTAACTAAAGTGCTATAAAGTACACTAACACCCATAAACTACCTATGAATCCCTAAACCGAGGAACCCCCACATCGTAAACCCTATAATTAAATTTTTTAACCCCTAATCTTCCGATCGGACATTGCCGCCACCTACATTATACCTATGAACCCCTAATCTGCTGTCCCTAACATCCCCGACACCTATATTATATTTATTAAGACCCGCAGTGCTAACGCTCTTTTTTTTTCCAGCGCACCCTTAAGACAACGCTGGTATTACGAGTTGTCTGAATGGCTGCGTTAGCCTCAGAAAAGGGAGCGTTGAGCCAAATTTAGCTCCACTTCAACTCTCAATACCAGCGTTGCTCACAGTAGCGGTAAGCTGGAAAAAACGTGCTCGTGCACGATATCCCCATACGAAACAATGGGGCTGAGCTGGCTGAAAAAAAACCTAACACCTGCAAAAAAGCAGCGTTCAGCTCCTAACGCAGCCCCATTGTTTCCTATGGGGAAACACTATCTAAGTCTACACCGAACACCCTAACATGAACCCCGAGTCTAAACACCCCTAACCTTACACTTATTAACCCCTAATCTGCCGCCCCCGCTATCGCTGACCCCTGCATTATACTGTTTAACCCCTAATCTGCCGCTCCGGACACCGCCGCAACCTACTTAAGAGCTTTATGGGCTAACGCCGGAACATAAAGCTCTTAACTAAAGTGCTATAAAGTACACTAACACCCATAAACTACCTATGAACCCCTAAACCGAGGAACCCCCACATCGTAAACCCTATAATTACATTTTTTAACCCCTAATCTTCCGATCGGACATCGCCGCCACCTACATTATACCTATGAACCCCTAATCTGCTGTCCCTAACATCCCCGACACCTATATTATATTTATTAACCCCTAATCTGCCCCCCCCAACGTCGCTGCCACCTACCTACACTTATTAACCCCTAATCTGCCGACCGGACAACGCCGTCACTATAATAAATGTATTAACCCCTAAACCGCCGCATCCCGCCTCGCAAACACTATAATAAATTTTATTAACCCCTAATTTGCCCTCCCTAACATCGCCGCCACCTACCTAAAATTATTAACCCCTAATCTGACGCCCCCAACGTCGCCGCGCCCGCTACTATAATAAAGTTATTAACCCCTAAACCTAAGTCTAACCCTAACACCCCCCTAAGTTAAATATAATTTAAATAAAATGAAATAAATTTACTATCATTAAATAAATTATTCCTATTTAAAACTAAATATTTACCTATAAAATAAACCCTAATTGGATCAGCCTATCGGATTGATCCTACTTTAATTCCAATTGGCTGATTCCTATCAGCCAATCGGAATTTGAGGGACGATTTGAGGGACGCCATCTTGGATGACGTCATTTAAAGGAACCGCCATTCGTCGGGAAGTCGTCGGCCAGGATGGATGTTCCGCGTTGGAGGTCTTCAGGATGCTGCCGCTCCGCTCCGGATGGATGAAGATAGAAGATTCCGCTTGGATGAAGACTTCAATCGGATGGAAGACCTCTTCTTGTCCCGCTTGGATGAAGACTTCAACCGGATGGAGGACCTCTTCTGCCCCGCTTGGATGAAGAATTCGTCTCGGCTAAGTGAAGATGACTCAAGGTAGGGAGATCTTCAGGGGGTTAGTGTTAGGTTTTTTTAAGGGGGGTTTGGTGGGTTTTAGAGTAGGGGTATGTGGGTGGTGGGTTGTAATGTTGGGGGGGTATTGTATTTTTATTTGCAGGTAAAAGAGCCGATTACTTTTGGGCAATGCCCCACAAAAAGCCCTTTTAAGCTGATTCCTTTGTAATTTAGGATAGGGTAGGGCATTTTATTATTTTGGTGGGCTTTTTTATTTTATTAGGGGGCTTAGATTAGGTGTAATTAGTTTAAACTTATTGTAATTTTTTTTATTTTCTGTAATTTAGTGTTTTTTTATTATAGTTTAGTTTATTTAATTGTATTTTAGTTTCCATAATTGTAGGTAATTTATTTAATTCGTTTAATGATAGTGTAGTGTTAGGTGTATTTGTAACTTAGGTTAGGATTTATTTTACAGGTAATTTTGTAATTATTTTAACTAGGTAGCTATTACATAGTTATTAACTATTTAATAGCTATTGTACCTAGTTAAAATAAATACAAAGTTTCCTGTAAAATAAATATAAATCCTAAAATAGCTACAATGTAATTAGTTATATTTTAGCTATATTAGGGTTTATTTTACAGGTATTTAATTTTAAATAGGAATAATTTATTTAATGATAGTAAATTTATTTCGTTTTATTTAAATTATATTTAATTTAGGGGGGTGTTAGGGTTAGGGTTAGACTTAGGTTTAGGGGTTAATAACTTTATTATAGTAGTGGTGACGTTGGGTGCGGGAGATTAGGGGGTTAATAATTGTAGGTAGGTGGCGGCGATGTTAGGGAGGGCAGATTAGGGGTTAATACAATTTATTATAGTGTTTGCGAGGTGGGAGTGTGGCGGTTTAGGGGTTAATACATTTATTATAAAGGTGGCGATATCCGGTCAGCAGATTAGGGGTTAATAAGTGTAGGTAGGTGGCGGCGAGGTTGGGGGGGGGCAGATTAGGGGGTAATAAATATAATATAGGTGTTGGCGATGTTAGGGGCAGCAGATTAGGGGTTCATAGGGATAATGTAGGTGGCGGCGATGTCCGATCGGAAGATTAGGGGTTAAAAAATTTAATTATAGGGTTTACGATGTGGGGGTTCCTCGGTTTAGGGGTTCATAGGTAGTTTATGGGTGTTAGTGTACTTTATAGCACTTTAGTTAAGAGCTTTATGTTCCGGCGTTAGCCCATAAAGCTCTTAATTACTGACTTTTTTGTGGTTGGAGTCTTGGCGGTAGAGGGTCTACCGCTCACTTCTTCCAAGACTTGTAATACCAGCGTTAGGCAAATCCCATAGAAAAGATAGGATACGCAATTGATGTAAGGGGATTTGCGGTAGCCTCGAGTCACGGAAAGAAAGTGAGCGGTAGACCCTTTCCTGCCTGACTCATAATACCAGCGGGCGGTAAAAAGCAGCGTTAGCACCCCTTAACGCTGCTTTTTAAGGCTAACGCAGAACTCGTAATCTAGGCGATTGTATGAATATATCAGGTATATTAGTATTTTGAATTAGATTATTTATATTTAAGTTTCTATACACATTTGAATTATTCTGTTATCTTTGGAGAAATTGACTAGAGATCATAATTATTTTTTAATGTTTTAACATATTATTTTTATATGTATTTATATCCCTTCTATATATGTTCTTTGGTATCTACTGATGGGTGTGTAATTTTGACTACCCCTGATTGGTTGAATCAGGATTTAAATATGGCAGCTGTGAGAGTTTCTTTGTATACCCTGAGGAAACAGTGCTGTGACACTGAGAAACGCGTTGCTGTTGTTTTTAACTTTTGTATTAAATTTTGATACTCTCATTTTGCTGCATGTCCTATTTTTGGGGATACTGTCATTCTCTCATCCACTTTTTGGACCTCTGGACTCCCCTGGATGGGACGTGGACCCCATTGGCTGACCACTCTCACACTGGTCTGAACGGACCTGCATCCAATCTTGGCATCTATGGACTCTCCCTGGTGAGACAAGGATTCCATTGCTTTTATTTCCGTTGTGTCTACCGGACGACTGGTTGTTGGTCCTGGACCGCTTGTATTGCACATCAGTGCTATACACCTTGTGAAAAGAAAAATGTGGGAGGGGGGGGATAAGCGCTCTGGACAGAGCAGACCTAAGGAGAGTGTCAGTATTATTAATTATATATATAAAAAATGATTGTGATGTTGAATATATAAAAAATATATATCAAAAAATTTTTTAGACAAAAGAGAACGATCTCAAAAATATCAATTTAATTAAAATAAATGTCAGCAATGTGTAAACAACAAACATTCAGCATAAGACATATAGCATAAAATCAATTTAGGATGAGTAATGATAGTCTAAGATGCCGGCATCAAAAGATAGACTGGTACTAGCAGATAATGACGTATATAATCAGCCAACTAGAATAAAATACACATAGTATTGACGATTGGTATTATAAAATAGCAATTGCTATATATTAAAAACAATAATGCACGAAACTTGATAATAGCAGTAAAAGCGCTAATGTATAACAGACCAGTATTTCAGGCACTTTTGTAAGTGAAACCAAGAATCAAATTCTAATAATAAGTCTGTAAGAAAGAACAAACCAGCAGCGTGTGTTAGTGTCCGTTAGGAACAATGATGAGTGAGATCCGTGGATAGTGACGTCATGTCATGTGACTTATAATAATGATCCAATGATATCAAACGATTTTGGTGTAGCGTATTTTTGAAAACTGTATATACCGGTATATAAAAAAGAAAAAAAGAAACTTAGTGTCAATTTTCTTTGTAACAGTGTAAAGTATACTTGCAAGTAGCGGATCGCTCTCTTCCGATCTCTCCTGAAGGGGAATGATTCAGCAGTTTAAAATAGCAGTGGATAAAGAATGAACAAAGGTCCGTCTTTTCTTTCTGAACTCCAGATGAATAAAAGTTCTTTGCAAGGTACTCTTTTTTCAGCTGTCCTTGTAGTAGATAATGGTGTTGTAAATAGAGCAAAGAATAAACAGCAGGCACACAGGAATTACTCATATATCTAGCTCAAGATTGATTTGTGAGGTAGAAATGAACCTGTTATAAGTGCCGCCGTAAACAAGGTGAGATGAGGATGATAATCAGTGGCTATAATTAGCATATAAACATCGCACACAGGAATTACTCATATATCTTGCTCTGCTTAAATAGTAGAGCTCGAAATGAACCTGTAATGTGCAGAATAGGAGAATGTATGAGTATCTCTCATCAAATGTAAGCAAATCTACGCGTTTCGGCAGAGTGACCTGCCTTTATCAAGATGCTTACAAGATGTAACAAAGGGCCTTATATAGGGAGACTGCGTGAGTCATATCAATTAGGATGTAGGCGTGTTTATAGTTAACCCTCTATGGGAGGTGTAGTATCTATATGATATTTAACTCATAGATGAACATATAAATGTGTCAGTAAATGTGTGGCATATCTTTTTTCTATAAGTTATATTTCACAAAAATACATGGTATAAGAAATACACGTAGGAACAGAACCATATCTCAATGTGTAGACCTCAAATGAGTACAATTCAAAAAATGGAATTGCGATAAATTCTTAACATAAACTTTCTTTAGTGTAGTTTACCTGTTTACATAGAGCCGATACATTAAGGAATGTTTTACAAAATTATATAATATATTCAACATCTTGAATTAGGAAAAAATGATTTATAAGTGAAAAATATATAATAGATAAAATTAATAGAATTAATAAAGTTAAGGGGAGTTTTGGTTACTAAAAATTACATAGATGTTTTGAAAGAACTGTAAATATAAATATATTTGATTTTATTTCTTAGATGATAAATTTAGTATTTACCACATTTGGTGTTGTACATTTATATGATTGAATTTAGATCAAATGAGCTATTTAGCCCATGTGGATGTATTGTTCTAAATTTAAAGATTAACTCAGCTTGTTTTTTAAGAAGCATCTTTTCCATGTTACCACCTCTATGATTCATTTTGACTTTTTTTATACCCCAGAATTGGAAACAATTTAAATCCCCAAGGTGGACTTCAGCAAAGTGTTTATAGAGTATTGTTTTAGTATTTGCATGCGCTATGCTTAAACTCGCATCCGGCCTCTTAATAATCTGCTAGTTTGGCCGATGTAAAGTAAATCACAGGAACACTTTATACAGTAAATTACATTTTATAGTGTCCCTAATAGTGAATGTAAATTGTTTGTTAGTAGACGTGATCTTTTTAGTTTTATTGCTATGTTTGCAGGATTTGCATTTAAGGCAAGGAAAGAAGCCAAATATTTTTTCATTTCTTAGATCTCTTTCTATGGAATTAGTATCCGTTCCTTTAAATTCCCTAGGTGCCAAATAGCTCTTTAAATTTTTTGCCTTTTTAAATATAAGGTCAGGGTGCTTTTTAACTTTTGTGCCTAATATAGGATCTTTTTCAATATAGTGCCAATGTCTGTTTAAAATGGCTCTAATCTCATTGTGTTGAACATTATATTCTGTGATAAATGGAACAAAAATTTGACTGGCAGAGACTATATTTGTCTCATATGGGTTTTTGTTTTTGTTCTTGTTAGTTTTATTTCTTAATAAACTAGATCTATCAATTTCTCTAATAGATAGCATAGTGTTTTTGATTTTTTTTCTGGTTATATCCTTTCTCAGCAAATCTGTTTAATAGAATATTTGATTGTAAGTCATATGATTCTAAATCTGAACAGTTTTTTCTGATCCTGAGTAGCTGACTTTTGGGAATGTTTTCTTTCCACTTATTGAGGTGGCAGCTGTTTTGATGGATAAAGTTATTAGAATCAATGGTTTTGAAATATGTTTTAGTTTTGATTGCATTATCGACAATTTCCACCTCAATATCTAGAAAATGGAGTAGTTTCATACTATGTTCATATGAAAAAGTGAGACCTAAATTATTTATTATTATTAGTATTATTCTATACTATCTAAGATGAATTTGTTTTGTTCATATAACAAATTTAGATCTTTGTCTAAATAGTGAGCAATAGCTTTTAATCCTAAATGATGATCAATATTGGTATATAAGGAATTGACGTCACATGTAACCATAGTGTAATTATTTTTCCATTCAATATCATTCAATATATTCAGAAAGTGGGTGGAGTCTTTTAGATATGACGGTAGCTGTGTAACATAATTTTGAAGAAAGTAGTCTACATATTGTGAAAGATTTGAAGATATTGAATCAATTCCAGAAATAATAGGACGTCCGGGAGGTTTATTGAGATGTTTGTGAATTTTGGGCAAAAAATAAAATGCTGGATTTTTTGGATAGTTAATTGTTAAAAAATTAAATTCTGAGTCTGTTAGAACCCCTGATGTTTTTGCTTTATCTAATAAAGTACTTAACTTCTTTTTTTGAAAGTCAATTGGGTTATGTTTGAGTTTAGTATATGTGGTGTTGTCAAGCAGAAGTCTATAAGCTTCTTCTAGATAATATTGTACATCCATAATTACAATACCTCCACCCTTGTCGGCGGGTTTTATTACAATTTCCTTATTTTCTTGTAGGGATTTTACGGCTAGATTTGGAGTTTTGTCGGTAACGACCCGAAAAACTAACGCCGGCTTTTTTCTGGCCGCACCATAAAAATAACTCTGGTATTGAGAGTCCACATAAAGGCTGCGTTAGGCTCCAAAAAAGGAGCGTAGAGCATTTTTAACGCAGCTTCAACTCTCAATACCAGAGTTGCTTACGCAAGCGGCCAGCCTCAAAAACGTGCTCGTGCACGATTCCCCCATAGGAAATAATGGGGCTGTTTGAGCTGAAAAAAAACCTAACACCTGCAAAAAAGCCGCGTTCAGCTCTTAACGCAGCCCCATTGTTTGCTATGCGGAAACACTTCCTACGTCTGCACCTAACACTCTAACATGTACCCCGAGTCTAAACACCCCTAACCTTACACTTATTAACCCCTATTCTGCCGCCCCCGCTATCGCTGACACCTGCATTTTATTTTTAACCCCTAATCTGCCGCTCCGTAAACCGCTGCTACTTACATTATCCCTATGTACCCCTAATCTGCTGCCCTAACATCGCCGACCCCTATATTATATTTATTAACCCCTAATCTGCCCCCCACAACGTCACCTCCACCTGCCTACACTTATTAACCCCTAATCTGCCGAGCGGACCGCACCGCTATTATAATAAAGTTATTAACCCCTAATCCGCCTCACTAACCCTATAATAAATAGTATTAACCCCTAATCTGCCCTCCCTAACATCGCCGACACCTAACTTCAATTATTAACCCCTAATCTGCCGACCGGAGCTCACCGCTATTCTAATAAATGGATTAACCCCTAAAGCTAAGTCTAACACTAACACCCCCCTAAATTAAATATAATTTTAATCTAACGAAATTAATTAACTCTTATTAAATAAATTATTCCTATTTAAAGCTAAATACTTACCTGTAAAATAAACCCTAATATAGCTACAATATAAATTATAATTACATTGTAGCTATTTTAGGATTAATATTTATTTTACAGGCAACTTAGTGTTAGGTTTATTTAAGGGGGGTTTGGGTTAGATTAGGGGTATGTGGGTGGTGGGTTGTAATGTTGGGGGGGGGTATTGTATGTTTTTTTTTACAGGCAAAAGAGCTGAATTTCTTGGGGCATGCCCCGCAAAGGGCCCTGTTCAGGGCTGGTAAGGTAAAAGAGCTTTTAACTTTAGTAATTTAGAATAGGGTAGGGCATTTTTTATTTTGGGGGGCTTTGTTGTTTTATTAGGGGGCTTAGAGTAGGTGTAATTAGTTTAAAATTGTTGTAATATTTTTCTTATGTTTGTAAATATTTTTTTATTTTTTGTAACTTAGTTCTTTTTTATTTTTTGTACTTTAGCTAGTTTATTTAATTGTATTTATTTGTAGGAATTGTATTTAATTAATTTATTGATAGTGTAGTGTTAGGTTAATTGTAGGTAATTGTAGGTAGTTTATTTAATTAATTTATTGATAGTTTAATTGTAACTTAGGTTAGTATTTATTTTACAGGTAATTTTGTAATTATTTTAACTATTTTAGCTATTAAATAGTTCTTAACTATTTAATAGCTATTGTACCTGGTTAAAATAAATACAAAGTTACCTGTAAAATAAATATAAATCCTAAAATAGCTATAATATAATTATAATTTATATTGTAGCTATATTAGGATTTATTTTACAGGTAAGTATTTAGCTTTAAATAGGAATAATTTATTTAATAAGAGTTAATTAATTTCGTTAGATGTTAGTGTCCTCTAATTCTTTACAGGTACTATGTAAATCAATATCATCGTGTGGTGGTAAATTATGTGGTTCAAAGTCTTTGATTTGAATTTCAGAGAGAATATTTTCTCTAAATGAAAATAGTTCCATTATAAAGGATAGTGATGTGATATTATTTAAAACTTCCTTTGTGAGTGCGTGAGCAGAAAAGCAACTACTAACACGTAGAGATTATAGATATAGAACAGTGAAGAGGTGGTGTGAGTGCTATCTATACAGGGAGGGCAGAATTATTAGGCAAGTTGTATTTTTGAGGATTAATTTTATTATTGAACAACAACCATGTTCTCAATGAACCCAAAAAACTCATTAATATCAAAGCTGAATAGTTTTGGAAGTAGTTTTTAGTTTGTTTTTAGTTATAGCTATTTTAGGGGGATATCTGTGTGTGCAGGTGACTATTACTGTGCATAATTATTAGGCAACTTAACAAAAAACAAATATATACCCATTTCAATTATTTATTTTTACCAGTGAAACCAATATAACATCTCAACATTCACAAATATACATTTCTGACATTCAAAAACAAAACAAAAACAAATCAGTGACCAATATAGCCACCTTTCTTTGCAAGGACACTCAAAAGCCTGCCATCCATGGATTCTGTCAGTGTTTTGATCTGTTCACCATCAACATTGCGTGCAGCAGCAACCACAGCCTCCCAGACACTGTTCAGAGAGGTGTACTGTTTTCCCTCCTTGTAAATCTCACATTTGATGATGGACCACAGGTTCTCAATGGGGTTCAGATCAGGTGAACAAGGAGGCCATGTCATTAGATTTTCTTCTTTTATACCCTTTCTTGCCAGCCATGCTGTGGAGTCAGGGGCGTATTTAGGTTTTGTGCTGCCCTAGGCACTCAAAATTCTGCTGCCCCCCACCCCAGGTTTAAGGACTTTTTTTAGACATAATATTTTTGGGAAGGGTGTAAAAAATAAAAAAAAATGTCTTTTTAAGTAGATGTTCACTATATATATATATATATATATATATATATATATATATATATATATATATACTTGGATAAATATGTAATGAATATACAAACTGGCCTTTAAAAGTACTTAAAAAATACAACAGTAGTTATGATAGGTTTAGGAATTGTATCCTAGGGGATAAAGTCACATGATACAATCATAATCAAGTATATACTTGTATTGTTTCTGAATGTATTAAATGCATACAACATATTTTCAGTTGTGTTTTAAGTCACATAGTTGTATAGATTCAGCAATAAATACTTATTCTTTGCATGTATGACAGATAGACAAACAGTAAATGTACAAGTATTTAGTGACTAATCCGTTTAAGTATTTTAATGCCTAATGAAGATGTATTGAAGGGAGAAAGACATGTGCTGTTTCACAGTGGTCACTGTGTAGTGCACACTGCACTGTGTAGTCTGTGTGAGTCTCAATCACACGGTGGAGCCAGGAAGAATACCGCATTCCCTCTCAGTCCAGGCCAGGCTGCGCAAGTGAGCTCCGCCTCCACTGTCACCACTTCATGCGCACCCACATAAAATCCCATTGGATAGCAATAGCAAGGCCAGCCATTTAAGTCATTAGTAACTGGGTGATTTAGCCACCCGGCCCTGAGTTCAGTAGAGTGGCCCTAGGGACTCAAAATTCTGCTGCCCCTTAGAAATCTGCTGCCCTAGGCACCGGCCTTGTTGGCCTATGCCTTAATACGCCCCTGTGTGGAGTACTTAGACACGTGTGATGGAGCATTGTCCTGCATGAAAATCATGTTTTTCCTGAAGGATGCAGACTTCTTCCTGTAGCACTGCTTGAAGAAGGTGTCTTCCAGAAACTGGCAGTAGGACTGGGAGTTGAGCTTGACTCCATCCTCAACCCGAAAAGGCCCCACAAGCTCATCTTTGATGATACCAGCCCAAACCAGTACTCCACCTCCACCTTGCTGGCGTCTGAGTCGGACTGGAGCTCTCTGCCCTTTACCAATCCAGCCACGGGCCCATCCATCTGGCCCATCAAGACTCACTCTCATTTCATCAGTCCATAAAACCTTAGAAAAATCAGTCTTGAGATATTTCTTGGCCCAGTCTTGACGTTTCAGCTTGTGTGTCTTGTTCAGTGGTGGTCGTCTTTCAGCCTTTCTTACCTTGGCCATGTCTCTGAGTATTGCACACCTTGTGCTTTTGGGCACTCCAGTGATGTTGCAGCTCTGAAATATGGCCAAACTGGTGGCAAGTGGCATCTTGGCAGCTGCACGCTTGACTTTTCTCAGTTCATGGGCAGTTATTTTGCGCCTTGGTTTTTCCACACGCTTCTTGCGACCCTGTTGACTATTTTGAATGAAACGCTTAATTGTTCGATGATCACGCTTCAGAAGCTTTGCAATTTTAAGAGTGCTGCATCCCTCTGCAAGATATCTCACTATTTTTGACTTTTCTGAGCCTGTCAAGTCCTTCTTTTGACCCATTTTGCCAAAGGAAAGGAAGTTGCCTAATAATTATGCACACCTGATATAGGGTGTTGATGTCATTAGACCACACCCCTTCTCATTACAGAGATGCACATCACCTAATATGCTTAATTGGTAGTAGGCTTTCGAGCCTATACAGCTTGGAGTAAGACAACATGCATAAAGAGGATGATGTGGTCAAAATACTCATTTGCCTAATAATTCTGCACTCCCTGTATAGGTATATGCTTAAATCCCTAAGTAGTCTGATATAATCTCCAAATACAGACTATTGCAAAAAGAAAAATGTGGGAGGGGGGGGGGATAAGCGCTCTGGGCAGAGCAGACCTAAGGAGAGTGTCAGTATTATTAATTATATATATATAAAAAATGATCGTGATGTTGAATATATAAAAAATATATATCAAAAAAATTTTTAGACAAAAGAGAACGATCTCAAAAATATCAATTTAATTAAAATAAATGTCAGCAATGTGTAAACAACAAACATTCAGCATAAGACATATAGCATAAAATCAATTTAGGATGAGTAATGATAGTCTAAGATGCCGGCATCAAAAGATAGACTGGTACTAGCAGATAATGACGTATATAATCAGCCAACTAGAATAAAATACACATAGTATTGACGATTGGAATTATAAAATAGCGATTGCTATATATTAAAAACAATAATGCACGAAACTTGATAATAGCAGTAAAAGCGCTAATGTATAACAGACCAGTATTTCAGGCACTTTTGTAAGTGAAACAAAGAATCAAATTCTAATAATAAGTCTGTAAGAAAGAACAAACCAGCAGCGTGTGTTAGTGTCCGTTAGGAACTATTTAGGAACTATTTAAGCAGAGCAAGATATATGAGTAATTCCTGTGTGCGATGTTTATATGCTAATTATAGCCACTGATTATCATCCTCATCTCACCTTGTTTACGGCGGCACTTATAACAGGTTCATTTCTACCTCACAAATCAATCTTGAGCTAGATATATGAGTAATTCCTGTGTGCCTGCTGTTTATTCTTTGCTCTAATTACAACACCATTATCTACTACAAGGACAGCTGAAAATAGAGTACCTTGCAAAGAACTTTTATTCATCTGGAGTTCAGAAAGAAAAGACGGACCTTTGTTCATTCTTTATCCACTGCTATTTTAAACTGCTGAATCATTCCCCTTCAGGAGAGATCGGAAGAGAGCGATCCGCTACTTGCAAGTATACTTTACACAGTTACAAAGAAAATTGACACTAAGTTTCTTTTTTTCTTTTTTATATACCGGTATATACAGTTTTCAAAAATACGCTACACCAAAATCGTTTGATATCATTGGATCATTATTATAAGTCACATGACGTGACGTCACTATCCACGGATCTCACTCATCATTGTTCCTAACGGACACTAACACACGCTGCTGGTTTGTTCTTTCTTACAGACTTATTATTAGAATTTGATTCTTGGTTTCACTTACAAAAGTGCCTGAAATACTGGTCTGTTATACATTAGCGCTTTTACTGCTATTATCAAGTTTCGTGCATTATTGTTTTTAATATATAGCAATTGCTATTTTATAATACCAATCGTCAATACTATGTGTATTTTATTCTAGTTGGCTGATTATATACGTCATTATCTGCTAGTACCAGTCTATCTTTTGATGCCGGCATCTTAGACTATCATTACTCATCCTAAATTGATTTTATGCTATATGTCTTATGCTGAATGTTTGTTGTTTACACATTGCTGACATTTATTTTAATTAAATTGATATTTTTGAGATCGTTCTCTTTTGTCTAAATTTTTTTTGGATATATATTTTTTATATATTTAACATCACGATCATTTTTTATATATATAATTAATAATACTGACACTCTCCTTAGGTCTGCTCTGTCCAGAGCGCTTATCCCCCCCCCCCCTCCCACATTTTTCTTTTTGCAATAGTCTGTATTTGGAGATTATATCAGACTACTTAGGGATTTAAACATATACCTATATAGATAGCACTCACACCACCTCTTCACTGTTCTATACACCTGGTGAGTAAAATTCTTTATTCCTACTGTCATCATCTGTATAGATAGCACTCACACCACCTCTTCACTGTTCTATAAACCTGGTGAGTAAGATTCTTTATTCCTACTGTCATCATCTGTATAGATAGCACTCACACCACCTCTTCACTGTTCTATACACCTGGTGAGTAAGATTCTTTATTCCTACTGTCATCATCTGTATAGATAGCACTCACACCACCTCTTCACTGTTCTATATACCTGGTGAGTAAGATTCTTTATTCCTACTGTCATCATCTGTATAGATAGCACTCACACCACCTCTTCACTGTTCTATACACCTTGTGAGTAAGATTCTTTATTCCTACTGTCATCATCTGTATAGATAGCACTCACACCACCTCTTCACTGTTCTATACACCTGGTGAGTAAGATTCTTTATTCCTACTGTCATCATCTGTATAGATAGCACTCACACCACCTCTTCACTGTTCTATACACCTGGTGAGTAAGATTCTTTATTCCTACTGTCATCATCTGTATAGATAGCACTCACACCACCTCTTCACTGTTCTATACACCTTGTGAGTAAGATTCTTTATTCCTACTGTCATCATCTGTATAGATAGCACTCACACCACCTCTTCACTGTTCTATACACCTGGTGAGTAAGATTCTTTATTCCTACTGTCATCATCTGTATAGATAGCACTCACACCACCTCTTCACTGTTCTATACACCTGGTGAGTAAGATTCTTTATTCCTACTGTCATCACCTATATAGATAGCACTCACACCACCTCTTCACTGTTCTATACACCTGGTGAGTAAGATTCTTTATTCCTACTGTCATCATCTGTATAGATAGCACTCACACCACCTCTTCACTGTTCTATACACCTTGTGAGTAAGATTCTTTATTCCTACTGTCATCACCTATATAGATAGCACTCACACCACCTCTTCACTGTTCTATACACCTGGTGAGTAAGATTCTTTATTCCTACTGTCATCACCTGTATAGATAGCACTCACACCACCTCTTCACTGTTCTATACACCTGGTGAGTAAGATTCTTTATTCCTACTGTCATCATCTGTATAGATAGCACTCACACCACCTCTTCACTGTTCTATACACCTTGTGAGTAAGATTCTTTATTCCTACTGTCATCATCTGTATAGATAGCACTCACACCACCTCTTCACTGTTCTATACACCTGGTGAGTAAGATTCTTTATTCCTACTGTCATCATCTGTATAGATATCACTCACACCACCTCTTCACTGTTCTATACACCTGGTGAGTAAGATTCTTTATTCCTACTGTCATCATCTGTATAGATAGCACTCACACCACCTCTTCACTGTTCTATACACCTGGTGAGTAAGATTCTTTATTCCTACTGTCATCATCTGTATAGATAGCACTCACACCACCTCTTCACTGTTCTATACACCTGGTGAGTAAGATTCTTTATTCCTACTGTCATCATCTGTATAGATAGCACTCACACCACCTCTTCACTGTTCTATACACCTTGTAAGATTCTTTATTCCTACTGTCATCATCTGTATAGATAGCACTCACACCACCTCTTCACTGTTCTATACACCTGGTGAGTAAGATTCTTTATTCCTACTGTCATCATCTGTATAGATAGCACTCACACCACCTCTTCACTGTTCTATACACCTTGTAAGATTCTTTATTCCTACTGTCATCATCTGTATAGATAGCACTCACACCACCTCTTCACTGTTCTATACACCTGGTGAGTAAGATTCTTTATTCCTACTGTCATCATCTGTATAGATAGCACTCACACCACCTCTTCACTGTTCTATACACCTGGTGAGTAAGATTCTTTATTCCTACTGTCATCATCTGTATAGATAGCACTCACACCACCTCTTCACTGTTCTATACACCTGGTGAGTAAGATTCTTTATTCCTACTGTCATCATCTGTATAGATAGCACTCACACCACCTCTTCACTGTTCTATACACCTTGTGAGTAAGATTCTTTATTCCTACTGTCATCATCTGTATAGATAGCACTCACACCACCTCTTCACTGTTCTATACACCTGGTGAGTAAGATTCTTTATTCCTACTGTCATCATCTGTATAGATATCACTCACACCACCTCTTCACTGTTCTATACACCTGGTGAGTAAGATTCTTTATTCCTACTGTCATCATCTGTATAGATAGCACTCACACCACCTCTTCACTGTTCTATACACCTGGTGAGTAAGATTCTTTATTCCTACTGTCATCATCTGTATAGATAGCACTCACACCACCTCTTCACTGTTCTATACACCTGGTGAGTAAGATTCTTTATTCCTACTGTCATCATCTGTATAGATAGCACTCACACCACCTCTTCACTGTTCTATACACCTTGTAAGATTCTTTATTCCTACTGTCATCATCTGTATAGATAGCACTCACACCACCTCTTCACTGTTCTATACACCTGGTGAGTAAGATTCTTTATTCCTACTGTCATCATCTGTATAGATAGCACTCACACCACCTCTTCACTGTTCTATACACCTTGTGAGTAAGATTCTTTATTCCTACTGTCATCATCTGTATAGATAGCACTCACACCACCTCTTCACTGTTCTATACACCTGGTGAGTAAGATTCTTTATTCCTACTGTCATCATCTGTATAGATAGCACTCACACCACCTCTTCACTGTTCTATACACCTGGTGAGTAAGATTCTTTATTCCTACTGTCATCATCTGTATAGATAGCACTCACACCACCTCTTCACTGTTCTATACACCTTGTGAGTAAGATTCTTTATTCCTACTGTCATCATCTGTATAGATAGCACTCACACCACCTCTTCACTGTTCTATACACCTTGTGAGTAAGATTCTTTATTCCTACTGTCATCATCTGTATAGATAGCACTCACACCACCTCTTCACTGTTCTATACACCTGGTGAGTAAGATTCTTTATTCCTACTGTCATCATCTGTATAGATAGCACTCACACCACCTCTTCACTGTTCTATACACCTTGTGAGTAAGATTCTTTATTCCTACTGTCATCATCTGTATAGATAGCACTCACACCACCTCTTCACTGTTCTATACACCTGGTGAGTAAGATTCTTTATTCCTACTGTCATCATCTGTATAGATAGCACTCACACCACCTCTTCACTGTTCTATACACCTTGTGAGTAAGATTCTTTATTCCTACTGTCATGATCTGTATAGATAGCACTCACACCACCTCTTCACTGTTCTATACACCTGGTGAGTAAGATTCTTTATTCCTACTGTCATCATCTGTATAGATAGCACTCACACCACCTCTTCACTGTTCTATACACCTGGTGAGTAAGATTCTTTATTCCTACTGTCATCATCTGTATAGATAGCACTCACACCACCTCTTCACTGTTCTATACACCTTGTAAGATTCTTTATTCCTACTGTCATCATCTGTATAGATAGCACTCACACCACCTCTTCACTGTTCTATACACCTGGTGAGTAAGATTCTTTATTCCTACTGTCATCATCTGTATAGATAGCACTCACACCACCTCTTCACTGTTCTATACACCTGGTGAGTAAGATTCTTTATTCCTACTGTCATCATCTGTATAGATAGCACTCACACCACCTCTTCACTGTTCTATACACCTGGTGAGTAAGATTCTTTATTCCTACTGTCATCATCTGTATAGATAGCACTCACACCACCTCTTCACTGTTCTATACACCTTGTGAGTAAGATTCTTTATTCCTACTGTCATCATCTGTATAGATAGCACTCACACCACCTCTTCACTGTTCTATACACCTGGTGAGTAAGATTCTTTATTCCTACTGTCATCATCTGTATAGATAGCACTCACACCACCTCTTCACTGTTCTATACACCTGGTGAGTAAGATTCTTTATTCCTACTGTCATCATCTGTATAGATAGCACTCACACCACCTCTTCACTGTTCTATACACCTGGTGAGTAAGATTCTTTATTCCTACTGTCATCATCTGTATAGATAGCACTCACACCACCTCTTCACTGTTCTATACACCTGGTGAGTAAGATTCTTTATTCCTACTGTCATCATCTGTATAGATAGCACTCACACCACCTCTTCACTGTTCTATACACCTGGTGAGTAAGATTCTTTATTCCTACTGTCATCATCTGTATAGATAGCACTCACACCACCTCTTCACTGTTCTATACACCTTGTAAGATTCTTTATTCCTACTGTCATCATCTGTATAGATAGCACTCACACCACCTCTTCACTGTTCTATACACCTTGTGAGTAAGATTCTTTATTCCTACTGTCATCATCTGTATAGATAGCACTCACACCACCTCTTCACTGTTCTATACACCTGGTGAGTAAGATTCTTTATTCCTACTGTCATCATCTGTATAGATAGCACTCACACCACCTCTTCACTGTTCTATACACCTGGTGAGTAAGATTCTTTATTCCTACTGTCATCATCTGTATAGATAGCACTCACACCACCTCTTCACTGTTCTATACACCTGGTGAGTAAGATTCTTTATTCCTACTGTCATCATCTGTATAGATAGCACTCACACCACCTCTTCACTGTTCTATACACCTGGTGAGTAAGATTCTTTATTCCTACTGTCATCATCTGTATAGATAGCACTCACACCACCTCTTCACTGTTCTATACACCTGGTGAGTAAGATTCTTTATTCCTACTGTCATCATCTGTATAGATAGCACTCACACCACCTCTTCACTGTTCTATACACCTGGTGAGTAAGATTCTTTATTCCTACTGTCATCATCTGTATAGATAGCACTCACACCACCTCTTCACTGTTCTATACACCTTGTAAGATTCTTTATTCCTACTGTCATCATCTGTATAGATAGCACTCACACCACCTCTTCACTGTTCTATACACCTTGTGAGTAAGATTCTTTATTCCTACTGTCATCATCTGTATAGATAGCACTCACACCACCTCTTCACTGTTCTATACACCTGGTGAGTAAGATTCTTTATTCCTACTGTCATCATCTGTATAGATAGCACTCACACCACCTCTTCACTGTTCTATACACCTGGTGAGTAAGATTCTTTATTCCTACTGTCATCATCTGTATAGATAGCACTCACACCACCTCTTCACTGTTCTATACACCTGGTGAGTAAGATTCTTTATTCCTACTGTCATCATCTGTATAGATAGCACTCACACCACCTCTTCGCTGTTCTATACACCTGGTGAGTAAGATTCTTTATTCCTACTGTCATCATCGGTGGAGTCGTTTTGATCTGCACCATGTGGCGCCCTCGATCTCCTTTATTGTAGATCATCTTATCCTGTGTTGTGGCGCAACACTCTAGAGGAGCAGCCTGCCGTCTTGGATTTGTGCCATTGAGACCATCTGGAACTATATGAGTAGGACTATTGTATCACTGATCATTATTTGGACTATTTGCTTGGCCTACCTGTATTTTTTGGTCTAATTTTTGGTTTATTTATCTATTTAGATAGGTGTATATTTATACATGTCCACTAGTTAAAGAGGTGGGACTGTTCCCTTATTCACACACTGTCATCTTATATATATATATATATATTGTGGTGATATTATAACTACATACCACACTTCTATTCACTAAATTAAATTAATTAGTTCACTTTGACCTGTAGGAAATACATATATGGGTACCTGCTTATGAGTTGTCTATTCTTTATCCTCTGTTTATATTGGATTCATTAACTGTTTCTTAATTGACTGTCCCTGGTTCACATATTGTATTTTCCACTTAAATATCCTTTTAGTCTTTATATATACTTTTAATTGCGTTCAAATCTATACCTAGTCCGTGCCTTGGCGCCTCTTACAAGTACCTGTGTGACTGTAATTGCCATCGGTGTACTAGTTTGTTTTTATATTTTTTTGTATTTTTATCCTTTTGTGTTTTCTCTCCAATATTGATTAGGATTTAAGATATAGAATCTGAATTTTAAAATTAGCTTGCTATATTCATTATCACATGACATATACCAATAGGAAAGCACATGTATATAATACATATTATATCAGGGGAACATGATATTATATCAGGGGAACATATTATATCAGGGGAACATGATATTACATCAGGGGAACATATTATATCAGGGGAACATGATATTATATCAGGGGAACATATTACATCAGGGGAACATGATATTACATCAGGGGAACATGAAATTACATCAGGGGAACATGATATTACATCAGGAGAACATGATATTACATCAGGGGAACATGATATTACATCAGGGGAACATGATATTACATCAGGGGAGCATAATATTACATCAGGGGAACATGATATTACATCAGGGGAACATGATATTACATCAGGGGAACATGATATTACATCAGGGGAACATGATATTACATCAGGGGAACATATTACATCAGGGGAACATGATATTACATCAGGGGAACATATTATATCAGAGGAACATATTATATCAGGGGAACATGATATTATATCAGGGGAACATGATATTACATCAGGGGAACATGATATTACATCAGGGGAAGATGATATTATATCAGGGGAACATGATATTACATCAGGGAAACATATTATATCAGGGGAACATGATATCACATCAGGGGGACATGATATTACATCAGGGGAACATATTATATCAGGGGAACATGATATTACATCAGGGGAACATATTACATCAGGAGAACATGATATTATATCAGGGGAACATATTATATCAGGGGAACATATTATATCAGGGGAACATGATATTACATCAGGGGAACATGATATTACATCAGGGGAACATATTATATCAGGGGAACATGATATTACATCAGGGGAACATATTACATCAGGGGACCATGATATTACATCAGGGGAACATAATATTACATCAGGGGAACATATTATATCAGGGGAACATGATATTATATCAGGGGAACATGATATTACATCAGGGGAACGAGATATTATATCAGGGGAACATATTATATCAGGGGAACATATTATATCAGGGGAACATGATATTACATCAGGGGAACATATTACATCAGGGGAACATGATATTACATCAGGGGAACATATTATATCAGGGGGACATGATATTATATCAGGGGAACATATTACATCAGGGGAACATGATATTATATCAGGGGAACATGATATTATATCAGGGGAACATGATATTTATTCAGGGGAACATATTATATCAGGGGAACATGATATTATATCAGGGGAACATGATATTATATCAGGGGAACATATTACATCAGGGGAACATGATATTATATCAGGGGAACATGAAATTATATCAGGGGAACATATTATATCAGGGGAACATGATCTTACATCAGGGGAACATATTATATCAGGGGAACATGATATTACATCAGGGGAACATGATATTACATCAGGGGAACATGATATTACATCAGGAGAACATATTATATCAGGGGAACATATTATATCAGGGGAACATGATATTACATCAGGGGAACATGATATTACATCAGGGGAACATGATATTATATCAGGGGAACATGATATTACATCAGGGGAACATGATATTACATCAGGGGAACATATTATATCAGGGGAACATATTATATCAGGGGAACATGATATTACATCAGGGGAACATGATATTACATCTGGGGAACATGATATTATATCAGGGGAACATATTACATCAGGGGAACATGATATTACATCAGGGGAACATATTACATCAGGGGACCATGATATTACATCAGGGGAACATAATATTACATCAGGGGAACATATTATATCAGGGGAACATGATATTATATCAGGGGAACATGATATTACATCAGGGGAACGAGATATTATATCAGGGGAACATATTATATCAGGGGAACATATTATATCAGGGGAACATGATATTACATCAGGGGAACATATTACATCAGGGGAACATGATATTACATCAGGGGAACATATTATATCAGGGGGACATGATATTATATCAGGGGAACATATTACATCAGGGGAACATGATATTATATCAGGGGAACATGATATTATATCAGGGGAACATGATATTTATTCAGGGGAACATATTATATCAGGGGAACATGATATTATATCAGGGGAACATGATATTATATCAGGGGAACATATTACATCAGGGGAACATGATATTATATCAGGGGAACATGAAATTATATCAGGGGAACATATTATATCAGGGGAACATGATCTTACATCAGGGGAACATATTATATCAGGGGAACATGATATTACATCAGGGGAACATGATATTACATCAGGGGAACATGATATTACATCAGGAGAACATATTATATCAGGGGAACATATTATATCAGGGGAACATGATATTACATCAGGGGAACATGATATTACATCAGGGGAACATGATATTATATCAGGGGAACATGATATTACATCAGGGGAACATGATATTACATCAGGGGAACATATTATATCAGGGGAACATATTATATCAGGGGAACATGATATTACATCAGGGGAACATGATATTACATCTGGGGAACATGATATTATATCAGGGGAACATGATATTATATCAGGGGAACATGATATTATATCAGGGGAACATGATATTATATCAGGGGAACATATTATATCAGGGGAACATGATATTATATCAGGGGAACATGATATTATATCAGGGGAACATATTATATCAGGGGAACATGATATTATATCAGGGGAACATGAAATTATATCAGGGGAACGAGATATTATATCAGGGGAACATGATCTTACATCAGGGGAACATATTATATCAGGGGAACATATTACATCAGGGGAACATGAACTTATATCAGGGGAACATATTATATCAGGGGAACATGATCTTACATCAGGGGAACATATTATATCAGGGGAACATATTACATCAGGGGAACATGATATTACATCAGGGGAACATGATATTACATCAGGGGAACATGATATTACATCAGGGGAACATATTATATCAGGGGAACATATTATATCAGGGGAACATGATATTACATCAGGGGAACATGATATTACATCAGGGGAACATGATATTATATCAGGGGAACATGATATTATATCAGGGGAACATATTATATCAGGGGAACATGATCTTACATCAGGGGAACATATTATATCAGGGGAACATATTACATCAGGGGAACATGATATTACATCAGGGGAACATGATATTACATCAGGGGAACATGATATTACATCAGGGGAACATATTATATCAGGGGAACATATTATATCAGGGGAACATATTATATCAGGGGAACATGATATTACATCAGGGGAACATGATATTACATCAGGGGAACATGATATTATATCAGGGGAACATATTACATCAGGGGAACATGATATTATATCAGGGGAACATGAAATTATATCAGGGGAACATATTATATCAGGGGAACATGATCTTACATCAGGGGAACATATTATATCAGGGGAACATATTACATCATGGGAACATGATATTACATCAAGGGAACATGATATTACATCAGGGGAACATGATATTACATCAGGAGAACATATTATATCAGGGGAACATATTATATCAGGGGAACATGATATTACATCAGGGGAACATGATATTACATCTGGGGAACATGATATTATATCAGGGGAACATGATATTATATCAGGGGAACATTATATTATATCAGGGGAACATATTATATCAGGGGAACATATTATATCAGGGGAACATATTATATCAGGGGAACATGATATTATATCAGGGGAACATGATATTACATCAGGGGAACGAGATATTATATCAGGGGAACATATTATATCAGGGGAACATATTATATCAGGGGAACATGATATTACATCAGGGGAACATATTACATCAGGGGAACATGATATTACATCAGGGGAACATATTATATCAGGGGGACATGATATTATATCAGGGGAACATATTACATCAGGGGAACATGATATTATATCAGGGGAACATGATATTATATCAGGGGAACATGATATTTATTCAGGGGAACATATTATATCAGGGGAACATGATATTATATCAGGGGAACATATTACATCAGGGGAACATGATATTATATCAGGGGAACATGAAATTATATCAGGGGAACATATTATATCAGGGGAACATGATCTTACATCAGGGGAACATATTATATCAGGGGAACATATTACATCAGGGGAACATGATATTACATCAGGGGAACATGATATTACATCAGGGGAACATGATATTACATCAGGAGAACATATTATATCAGGGGAACATATTATATCAGGGGAACATGATATTACATCAGGGGAACATGATATTACATCAGGGGAACATGATATTATATCAGGGGAACATGATATTACATCAGGGGAACATGATATTACATCAGGGGAACATGATATTACATCAGGGGAACATGATATTATATCAGGGGAACATGAAATTATATCAGGGGAACATATTATATCAGGGGAACATGATCTTACATCAGGGGAACATATTATATCAGGGGAACATATTACATCAGGGGAACATGATATTACATCAGGGGAACATGATATTACATCAGGGGAACATGATATTACATCAGGGGAACATATTATATCAGGGGAACATATTATATCAGGGGAACATGATATTACATCAGGGGAACATGATATTACATCAGGGGAACATGATATTATATCAGGGGAACATGATATTACATCAGGGGAACATGATATTACATCAGGGGAACATGATATTACATCAGGGGAACATGATATTATATCAGGGGAACATGATATTACATCAGGGGAACATATTATATCAGGGGAGCATGATATTACATCAGGGGAACATGATATTACATCAGGGGAACATATTATATCAGGGGAACATGATATTACATCAGGGGAGCATAATATTACATCAGGGGAACATGATATTACATCAGGGGAACATATTACATCAGGGGAACATGATATTATATCAGGGGAATATATTACATGAGGGGAACATATTATATCAGGGGAACATGATATTACATCAGGGGAACATGATATTACATCAGGGGAACATGATATTACATCAGGGGAACATATTATATCAGAGGAACATATTATATCAGGGGAACATATTACATCAGGGGAACATGATATTACATCAGGGGAAAATGATAGTATATCAGGGGAACATATTATATCAGGGGAACATATTACATCAGGGGAACATGCTATTACATCAGGGGAACATATTATATCAGGGGAACATATTACATCAGGGGAACATATTACATCAGGGGAACATGATATTACATCAGGGGAACATGATATTATATCAGGGGAACATGATATTATATCAGGGGAACATATTACATCAGGGGAACATATATCAGGGGAACATTATATTATATCAGGGGAACATATTATATCAGGGGAACATGATATTACATCAGGGGAACATATTACATCAGGGGAACATGATATTACATCAGGGGAACATGATATTACATCAGGGGAGCATAATATTACATCAGGGGAACATGATATTATATCAGGGGAACATATTATATCAGGGGAACATGATATTATATCAGGGGAACATGATATTATATCAGGGGAACATATTATATCAGGGGAACATGATATTATATCAGGGGAACATGATATTACATCAGGGGAACATGATATTACATCAGGGGAACAAGATATTATATCAGGGGAACATATTATATCAGGGGAACATATTATATCAGGGGAACATGATATTACATCAGGGGAACATATTACATCAGGGGAACATGATATTACATCAGGGGAACATATTATATCAGGGGGACATGATATTATATCAGGGGAACATATTACATCAGGGGAACATGATATTATATCAGGGGAACATGATATTATATCAGGGGAACATGATATTTATTCAGGGGAACATATTATATCAGGGGAACATGATATTATATCAGGGGAACATGATATTATATCAGGGGAACATATTACATCAGGGGAACATGATATTATATCAGGGGAACATGAAATTGTATCAGGGGAACATATTATATCAGGGGAACATGATCTTACATCAGGGGAACATATTATATCAGGGGAACATATTACATCAGGGGAACATGATATTACATCAGGGGAACATGATATTACATCAGGGGAACATGATATTACATCAGGAGAACATATTATATCAGGGGAACATATTATATCAGGGGAACATGATATTACATCAGGGGAACATGATATTACATCAGGGGAACATGATATTATATCAGGGGAACATGATATTACATCAGGGGAACATGATATTACATCAGGGGAACATGATATTACATCAGGGGAACATGATATTACATCAGGGGAACATGATATTACATCAGGGGAACATGATATTATATCAGGGGAACATGAAATTATATCAGGGGAACATATTATATCAGGGGAACATGATCTTACATCAGGGGAACATATTATATCAGGGGAACATATTACATCAGGGGAACATGATATTACATCAGGGGAACATGATATTACATCAGGGGAACATATTATATCAGGGGAACATATTATATCAGGGGAACATGATATTACATCAGGGGAACATGATATTACATCAGGGGAACATGATATTATATCAGGGGAACATGATATTACATCAGGGGAACATGATATTACATCAGGGGAACATGATATTACATCAGGGGAATATGATATTATATCAGGGGAACATGATATTACATCAGGGGAACATATTATATCAGGGGAGCATGATATTACATCAGGGGAACATGATATTACATCAGGGGAACATATTATATCAGGGGAACATGATATTACATCAGGGGAGCATAATATTACATCAGGGGAACATGATATTACATCAGGGGAACATATTACATCAGGGGAACATGATATTATATCAGGGGAATATATTACATGAGGGGAACATATTATATCAGGGGAACATGATATTACATCAGGGGAACATGATATTACATCAGGGGAACATGATATTACATCAGGGGAACATATTATATCAGAGGAACATATTATATCAGGGGAACATATTACATCAGGGGAACATGATATTACATCAGGGGAAAATGGTATTATATCAGGGGAACATATTATATCAGGGGAACATATTACATCAGGGGAACATGCTATTACATCAGGGGAACATATTATATCAGGGGAACATATTACATCAGGGGAACATATTACATCAGGGGAACATGATATTACATCAGGGGAACATGATATTATATCAGGGGAACATGATATTATATCAGGGGAACATATTACATCAGGGGAACATATATCAGGGGAACATTATATTATATCAGGGGAACATATTATATCAGGGGAACATGATATTACATCAGGGGAACATATTACATCAGGGGAACATGATATTACATCAGGGGAACATGATATTACATCAGGGGAGCATAATATTACATCAGGGGAACATGATATTACATCAGGGGAACATGATATTACATCAGGGGAACATATTACATCAGGGGAACATGATATTACATCAGGGGAACATATTACATCAGGGGAACATGATATTACATCAGGGGAACATGATATTATATCAGGGGAACATGATATTACATCAGGGGAACATGATATTACATCAGGGGAACATATTATATCAGGGTAACATGATATTACATCAGGGGAAAATGATATTTCATCAGGGGAACATGATATTACATCAGGGGAACATGATATTACATCAGGGGAACATGATATTACATCAGGGGAACATGATATTATATCAGGGGAACATGATATTACATCAGGGGAACATGATATTACACCAGGGGAACATGATATTACATCAGGGTAACATGATATTACATCAGGGGAACATATTATATCAGGGGAACATGATATTACATCAGGGGAACATGATATTACATCAGGGGAACATATTATATCAGGGGAACATGATATTACATCAGGGGAACATATTACATCAGGGGAACATGATATTATATCAGGGGAACATATTATATCAGGGGAACATGATATTACATCAGGGGAACATATTACATCAGGGAAACATGATATTATATCAGGGGAACATATTATATCAGGGGAACATATTATATCAGGGGAACATGATATTACATCAGGGGAACATATTACATCAGGGGAACATGATATTACATCAGGGGAACATATTATATCAGGGGGACATGATATTATATCAGGGGAACATATTACATCAGGGGAACATGATGTTATATCAGGGGAACATATTACATCAGGGGAACATGATATTATATCAGGGGAACATATTATATCAGGGGAACATAATATTTATTCAGGGGAACATATTATATCAGGGGAACATGATATTATATCAGGGGAACATGATATTATATCAGGGGAACATATTACATCAGGGGAACATGATATTATATCAGGGGAACATATTATATTAGGGGAACATATTACATCAGGGGAACATGCTATTACATCAGGGGAACATATTATATCAGGGGAACATATTACATCAGGGGAACATATTACATCAGGGGAACATGATATTACATCAGGGGAACATGATATTATATCAGGGGAACATGATATTATATCAAGGGAACATATTATATCAGGGGAACATATATCGGGGAACATTATATTATATCAGGGGAACATATTATATCAGGGGAACATGATATTACATCAGGGGAACATATTACATCAGGGGAACATGATATTACATCAGGGGAACATGATATTACATCAGGGGAGCATAATATTACATCAGGGGAACATGATATTACATCAGGGGAACATGATATTATATCAGGGGAACATGATATTACATAAGGGGAACATGATATTACATCAGGGGAACATATTATATCATGGTAACATGATATTACATCAGGGGAAAATGATATTTCATCAGGGGAACATGATATTACATCAGGGGAACATGATATTACATCAGGGGAACATGATATTACATCAGGGGAACATGATATTATATCAGGGGAACATGATATTACATCAGGGGAACATGATATTACACCAGGGGAACATGATATTACATCAGGGGAACATATTATATCAGGGGAACATGATATTACATCAGGGGAACATGATATTACATCAGGGGAACATATTATATCAGGGGAACATGATATTACATCAGGGGAACATATTACATCAGGGGAACATGATATTATATCAGGGGAACATATTATATCAGGGGAACATGATATTACATCAGGGGAACATATTATATCAGGGGAACATGATATTATATCAGGGGAACATATTATATCAGGGGAACATATTATATCAGGGGAACATGATATTACATCAGGGGAACATATTACATCAGGGGAACATGATATTACATCAGGGGAACATATTATATCAGGGGGACATGATATTTTATCAGGGGAACATATTACATCAGGGGAACATGATGTTATATCAGGGGAACATATTACATCAGGGGAACATGATATTATATCAGGGGAACATATTATATCAGGGGAACATAATATTTATTCAGGGGAACATATTATATCAGGGGAACATGATATTATATCAGGGGAACATGATATTATATCAGGGGAACATATTACATCAGGGGAACATGATATTATATCAGGGGAACATATATCAGGGGAACATGATCTTACATCAGGGGAACATATTATATCAGGGGAACATATTACATCAGGGGAACATGATATTACATCAGGGGAACATGATATTACATCAGGGGAACATGATATTACATCAGGGGAACATATTATATCAGGGGAACATGATATTACATCAGGGGAACATGATATTATATCAGGGGAACATGATATTACATCAGGGGAACATGATATTACATCAGGGGAACATGATATTATATCAGGGGAACATGATATTACATCAGGGGAACATATTATATCAGGGGAACATGATATTACATCAGGGGAACATGATATTACATCAGGGGAACATATTATATCAGGGGAACATGATATTACATCAGGGGAACATGATATTACATCAGGGGAACATATTACATCAGGGGAACATGATATTATATCAGGGGAATATATTACATCAGGGGAACATATTATATCAGGGGAACATGATATTACATCAGGGGAACATGATATTACATCAGGGGAACATGATATTACATCAGGGGAACATATTACATCAGGGGAACATGATATTACATCAGGGGAACATGATATTACATCAGGGGAACATATTATATCAGGGGAACATATTAAATCAGGGGAACATGATATTACATCAGGGGGAAATTATATTATATCAGGGGAACATATTACATCAGGGGAACATATTACATCAGGGGAACATGATATTACATCAGGGGAACATGATATTATATCAGGGGAACATGATATTATATCAGGGGAACATATTACATTAGGGGAACATATATCAGGGGAACATGATTTTATATCAGGGGAACATATTATATCAGGGGAACATGATATTACATCAGGGGAACATATTATATCAGGGGAACATGATATTATATCAGGGGAACATATTACATCAGGGGAACATGATATTACATCAGGGGAACATGATATTACATCAGGGGAGCATAATATTACATCAGGGGAACATGATATTACATCAGGGGAACATGCTATTACATCAGGGGAACATATTATATCAGGGGAACATGATATTACATCAGGGGAACATGATATTACATCAGGGGAACATGATATTACATCAGGGGAACATGATATTATATCAGGGGAACATGATATTACATCAGGGGAACATGATATTACATCAGGGGAACATATTATATCAGAGGAACATGATATTACATCAGGGGAACATGATATTTCATCAGGGGAACATGATATTACATCAGGGGAACATGATATTACATCAGGGGAACATGATATTACATCAGGGGAACATGATATTACATCAGGGGAACATGATATTACACCAGGGGAACATATTACATCAGGGGAACATGATATTACATCAGGGGAACATATTATATAAGGGGAACATGATATTACATCAAGGGAACATGATATTACATCAGGGGAACATATTATATCAGGGGAACATGATATTACATCAGGGGAACATATTACATCAGGGGAACATGATATTATATCAGGGGAACATATTATATCAGGGGAACATGATATTACATCAGGGGAACATGATATTATATCAGGGGAACATGATATTACATCAGGGGAACATGATATTACATCAGGGGAACATGATATTATATCAGGGGAACATGATATTACATCAGGGGAACATGATATTACATCAGGGGAACATGATATTACATCAGGGGAACATGATATTATATCAGGGGAACATGATATTACATCAGGGGAACATGATATTACACCAGGGGAACATGATATTACATCAGGGTAACATGATATTACATCAGGGGAACATATTATATCAGGGGAACATGATATTACATCAGGGGAACATGATATTACATCAGGGGAACATATTATATCAGGGGAACATGATATTACATCAGGGGAACATATTACATCAGGGGAACATGATATTATATCAGGGGAACATATTATATCAGGGGAACATGATATTACATCAGGGGAACATATTACATCAGGGGAACATGATATTATATCAGGGGAACATATTATATCAGGGGAACATATTATATCAGGGGAACATGATATTACATCAGGGGAACATATTACATCAGGGGAACATGATATTACATCAGGGGAACATATTATATCAGGGGGACATGATATTATATCAGGGGAACATATTACATCAGGGGAACATGATGTTATATCAGGGGAACATATTACATCAGGGGAACATGATATTATATCAGGGGAACATATTATATCAGGGGAACATAATATTTATTCAGGGGAACATATTATATCAGGGGAACATGATATTATATCAGGGGAACATGATATTATATCAGGGGAACATATTACATCAGGGGAACATGATATTATATCAGGGGAACATATTATATTAGGGGAACATATTACATCAGGGGAACATGCTATTACATCAGGGGAACATATTATATCAGGGGAACATATTACATCAGGGGAACATATTACATCAGGGGAACATGATATTACATCAGGGGAACATGATATTATATCAGGGGAACATGATATTATATCAAGGGAACATATTATATCAGGGGAACATATATCAGGGGAACATTATATTATATCAGGGGAACATATTATATCAGGGGAACATGATATTACATCAGGGGAACATATTACATCAGGGGAACATGATATTACATCAGGGGAACATGATATTACATCAGGGGAGCATAATATTACATCAGGGGAACATGATATTACATCAGGGGAACATGATATTATATCAGGGGAACATGATATTACATCAGGGGGAACATGATATTACATCAGGGGAACATATTATATCATGGTAACATGATATTACATCAGGGGAAAATGATATTTCATCAGGGGAACATGATATTACATCAGGGGAACATGATATTACATCAGGGGAACATGATATTACATCAGGGGAACATGATATTATATCAGGGGAACATGATATTACATCAGGGGAACATGATATTACATCAGGGGAACATGATATTACATCAGGGGAACATATTATATCAGGGGAACATGATATTACATCAGGGGAACATGATATTACATCAGGGGAACATATTATATCAGGGGAACATGATATTACATCAGGGGAACATATTACATCAGGGGAACATGATATTATATCAGGGGAACATATTATATCAGGGGAACATGATATTACATCAGGGGAACATATTACATCAGGGAAACATGATATTATATCAGGGGAACATATTATATCAGGGGAACATATTATATCAGGGGAACATGATATTACATCAGGGGAACATATTACATCAGGGGAACATGATATTACATCAGGGGAACATATTATATCAGGGGGACATGATATTTTATCAGGGGAACATATTACATCAGGGGAACATGATGTTATATCAGGGGAACATATTACATCAGGGGAACATGATATTATATCAGGGGAACATATTATATCAGGGGAACATAATATTTATTCAGGGGAACATATTATATCAGGGGAACATGATATTATATCAGGGGAACATGATATTATATCAGGGGAACATATTACATCAGGGGAACATGATATTATATCAGGGGAACATATATCAGGGGAACATGATCTTACATCAGGGGAACATATTATATCAGGGGAACATATTACATCAGGGGAACATGATATTACATCAGGGGAACATGATATTACATCAGGGGAACATGATATTACATCAGGGGAACATATTATATCAGGGGAACATGATATTACATCAGGGGAACATGATATTACATCAGGGGAACATGATATTACATCAGGGGAACATGATATTACATCAGGGGAACATGATATTATATCAGGGGAACATGATATTACATCAGGGGAACATATTATATCAGGGGAACATGATATTACATCAGGGGAACATGATATTACATCAGGGGAACATATTATATCAGGGGAACATGATATTACATCAGGGGAACATGATATTACATCAGGGGAACATATTACATCAGGGGAACATGATATTATATCAGGGGAATATATTACATCAGGGGAACATATTATATCAGGGGAACATGATATTACATCAGGGGAACATGATATTACATCAGGGGAACATGATATTACATCAGGGGAACATATTACATCAGGGGAACATGATATTACATCAGGGGAACATGATATTACATCAGGGGAACATATTATATCAGGGGAACATATTAAATCAGGGGAACATGATATTACATCAGGGGGAAATTATATTATATCAGGGGAACATATTACATCAGGGGAACATATTACATCAGGGGAACATGATATTACATCAGGGGAACATGATATTATATCAGGGGAACATGATATTATATCAGGGGAACATATTACATTAGGGGAACATATATCAGGGGAACATGATTTTATATCAGGGGAACATATTATATCAGGGGAACATGATATTACATCAGGGGAACATATTATATCAGGGGAACATGATATTATATCAGGGGAACATATTACATCAGGGGAACATGATATTACATCAGGGGAACATGATATTACATCAGGGGAGCATAATATTACATCAGGGGAACATGATATTACATCAGGGGAACATGCTATTACATCAGGGGAACATATTATATCAGGGGAACATGATATTACATCAGGGGAACATGATATTACATCAGGGGAACATGATATTACATCAGGGGAACATGATATTATATCAGGGGAACATGATATTACATCAGGGGAACATGATATTACATCAGGGGAACATATTATATCAGAGGAACATGATATTACATCAGGGGAACATGATATTTCATCAGGGGAACATGATATTACATCAGGGGAACATGATATTACATCAGGGGAACATGATATTACATCAGGGGAACATGATATTACATCAGGGGAACATGATATTACATCAGGGGAACATGATATTACATCAGGGGAACATGATATTACATCAGGGGAACATGATATTACATCAGGGGAACATGATATTACATCAGGGGAACATGATATTATATCAGGGGAACATGATATTACATCAGGGGAACATGATATTACACCAGGGGAACATATTACATCAGGGGAACATGATATTACATCAGGGGAACATATTATATAAGGGGAACATGATATTACATCAAGGGAACATGATATTACATCAGGGGAACATATTATATCAGGGGAACATGATATTACATCAGGGGAACATATTACATCAGGGGAACATGATATTATATCAGGGGAACATATTATATCAGGGGAACATATTATATCAGGAGAACATATTATATCAGGGGAACATGATATTACATCAGGGGAACATGATATTACATCAGGGGAACATGATATTACATCAGGGGAACATGATATTACATCAGGGGAACATATTACATCAGGGGAACATATTACATCAGGGGAACATGATATTACATCAGGGGAACATGATATTACATCAGGGGAACATATTATATCAGGGGAACATATTACATCAGGGGAACATGATATTACATCAGGGGAAAATGATATTATATCAGGGGAACATGATATTACATCAGGGGAACATGATATTACATCAGGGGAACATGATATTATATCAGGGGAACATGATATTATATCAGGGGAACATATTACATCAGGGGAACATATATCAGGGGAACATGATATTATATCAGGGGAACATATTATATCAGGGGAACATGATATTACATCAGGGGGAACATATTATATCAGGGGAACATGATATTATATCAGGGGAACATATTACATCAGGGGAACATGATATTACATCAGGGGAACATGGTATTACATCAGGGGAGCATAATATTACATCAGGGGAACATGATATTACATCAGGGGAACATGCTATTACATCAGGGGAACATATTATATCAGGGGAACATGATATTACATCAGGGGAACATGATATTACATCAGGGGAACATGATATTACATCAGGGGAACATGATATTATATCAGGGGAACATGATATTACATCAGGGGAACATGATATTACATCAGGGGAACATATTATATCAGAGGAACATGATATTACATCAGGGGAACATGATATTACATCAGGGGAACATGATATTACATCAGGGGAACATGCTATTACATCAGGGGAACATGATATTACATCAGGGGAACATGATATTACATCAGGGGAACATGATATTACATCAGGGGAACATGATATTACATCAGGGGAACATGATATTTCATCAGGGGAACATGATATTACATCAGGGGGAACATGATATTACATCAGGGGAACATGATATTATATCAGGGGAACATGATATTACATCAGGGGAACATGATATTACATCAGGGGAACATGATATTATATCAGGGGAACATGATATTACATCAGGGGAACATGATATTACATCAGGGGAACATGATATTACATCAGGGGAACATGATATTATATCAGGGGAACATGATATTACATCAGGGGAACATGATATTACACCAGGGGAACATATTACATCAGGGGAACATGATATTACATCAGGGGAACATATTATATAAGGGGAACATGATATTACATCAGGGGAACATGATATTACATCAGGGGAACATAATATATCAGGGGCAACATGATATTACATCAGGGGAACATATTACATCAGGGGAACATGATATTATATCAGGGGAACATATTATATCAGGGGAACATATTATATCAGGAGAACATATTATATCAGGGGAACATGATATTACATCAGGGGAACATGATATTACATCAGGGGAACATGATATTACATCAGGGGAACATGATATTACATCAGGGGAACATGATATTACATCAGGGGAACATATTATATCAGGGGAACATGATATTACATCAGGGGAACATGATATTACATCAGGGGAACATATTATATCAGGGGAACATGTTACATCAGGGGAACATGCTATTACATCAGGGGGAACATATTATATCAGGGGAACATATTACATCAGGGGAACATATTACATCAGGGGAACATGATATTACATCAGGGGAACATGTTACATCAGGGGAACATATTATATCAGGGGAACATGATATTACATCAGGGGAACATGATATTACATCAGGGGAACATGATATTACATCAGGGGAACATATTATATCAGGGGAACATATTAAATCAGGGGAACATGCTATTACATCAGGGGGAACATATTATATCAGGGGAACATATTACATCAGGGGAACATATTACATCAGGGGAACATGATATTACATCAGGGGAACATATTACATCAGGGGAACATGATATTACATCAGGGGAACATATTATATCAGGGGAAACATATTACATCAGGGGAACATGCTATTACATCAGGGGAAATGATATTATATCAGGGGAACATGATATTATATCAGGGGAACATGATATTACATCAGGGGAACATATTATATCAGGGGAACATATTATATCAGGGGAACATGATATTACATCAGGGGAACATGATATTACATCTGGGGAACATGATATTATATCAGGGGAACATGATATTATATCAGGGGAACATGATATTATATCAGAGGAACATGATATTACATCAGGGGAACATATTATATCAGGGGAACATATTATATCAGAGGAACATGATATTACATCAGGGGAACATATTACATCAGGGGAACATATTATATCTGGGGAACATGATTATATCAGGGGAACATGATATTATATCAGGGGAACATATTATATCAGGGGAACATGATATTACATCAGGGGAACATGATTATATCAGGGGAACATGATTATATCAGGGGAACATATTACATCAGGGGAACATGAATTACATCAGGGGAACATATTATATCAGGGGAACATATTATATCAGGGGAACATGATATTACATCAGGGGAACATGATTTACATCAGGGGGAACATATTATATCAGGGGAACATGATATTACATCAGGGGAACATATTATATCAGGGGAACATATTATAATCAGGGGAACATATTACATCAGGGGAACATGATATTACATCAGGGGAACATGATATTATATCAGGGGAACATGATATTATATCAGGGGGAAACATGATATTATATCAGGGGTACATGATATTATATCAGGGGACATGATATTATATCAGGGGAACATATTATATCAGGGGAACATGATATTACATCAGGGGAACATATTATATCAGGGGAACATGATGTTATATCAGGGGAACATATTACATCAGGGGAACATATATCAGGGGAACATATTATTTCAGGGGAACATCTATATCAGTGGGAAACATATTATATCAGGGGAACATATTACATCAGGGGAACATATTACATCAGGGGAACATATTATATCAGGGGAACATGTTATATCAGGGGAACATATTACATCAGGGTGAACATATTATATCAGGGGAACATATTACATCAGGGGAACATATTACATCAGGGGAACATATTCATATCAGGGGAACATATTACATCAGGGGAACATATTACATCAGGGGAAACATATTATATCAGGGGAACATATTTACATCAGGGGAACATATTACATCAGGGGAACATATTACATCAGGGGAACATATTACATCAGGGGAACATATATTACTCAGGGGAACATGATTTTATATCAGGGGAAACATATTATATCAGGGGAACATATTACATCAGGGGAACACTGATATTACATCAGGGGGAACATGATATTATATCAGGGGACATGATATTATATCAGGGGAAATATTACATCAGGGGAACATATATCAGGGGAACATGATTTTATATCAGGGGAACATATTATATCAGGGGAACATGATATTACATCAGGGGAACATATTATATCAGGGGAACATGATATTATATCAGGGGAAACATATTTACATCAGGGGAACATGATATTACATCAGGGGAACATAGGTATAATCAGGGGAGCATAATATACATCAGGGGAACATGATATTAATCAGGGGAACATGCTATTACATCAGGGGAACATATTATATCAGGGGGAAACATGATATATATCAGGGGAACATGATATTACATCAGGGGAACATGATATTACATCAGGGGAACATGATATTATATCAGGGGAACATGATATTACATCAGGGGAACATGATATTACATCAGGGGAACATATTATATCAGAGGAACATGATATTACATCAGGGGAACATGATATTACATCAGGGGAACATGATATTACATCAGGGGAACATGATATTACATCAGGGGAACATATTATATCAGGGGAACATGATATTACATCAGGGGAACATGATATTACATCAGGGGAACATGATATTACATCAGGGGAACATGATATTATATCAGGGGAACATGATATTTCATCAGGGGAACATGATATTACATCAGGGGAACATGATATTACATCAGGGGAACATGATATTACATCAGGGGAACATGATATTAATCAGGGGAACATGATATATACACAGGGGACAATATTACATCAGGGGAACATGATATTACATCAGGGGAAACATATTATATCAGGGGAACATGATATTAATCAGGGGAACATGATATTACATCAGGGGAACATATTATATCAGGGGAACATGATATTACATCAGGGGAACATATTATATCAGGGGAACATATTATATCAGGGGAACATATTATATCAGGAGAACATATTATATCAGGGGAACATGATATTACATCAGGGGAACATGATATTACATCAGGGGAACATGATATTACACTCAGGGGAAATATTATATCAGGGGAACATGATATTACATCAGGGGAACATGATATTACATCAGGGGAACATATTATATCAGGGGAACATATTACATCAGGGGAACATGCTATTACATCAGGGGAACATATTATATCAGGGGAACATATTACATCAGGGGAACACTATTACATCAGGGGAACATGATATTACATCAGGGGAACATGATATTACATCAGGGGAACATATTATATCAGGGGAACATATTATATCAGGGGAACATGATAATTACATCAGGGGAACATGATATTACATCAGGGGAACATGATATTATACTCAGGGGAACATGATTACATCAGGGGAACATGATATTACATCGAGGGGAACATATTATATCAGGGGAACATTATATTATATCAGGGGAACATATTATATCAGGGGAACATGAATATTACATCAGGGGGAACATATTACATCAGGGGAACATGATATTACATCAGGGGAACATATGATATCAGGGGAACATATTACATCAGGGGAACATGCTATTACATCAGGGGAACATGATATTACATCAGGGGAACATGATATTACATCAGGGGAACATGATATTACATCAGGGAACATATTATATCAGGGGAACATATTATATCAGGGGAACATGATATTACATCAGGGAACATGATATTACATCTGGGGAACATGATATTACATCTGGGAACATGATATTATATCAGGGGAACATGATATTATATCAGAGGAACATGATATTACATCAGGGGAACATATTATATCAGGGGAACATATTATATCAGAGGAACATGATATTACATCAGGGAACATATTATATCAGGGGAACATATTATATCTGGGGAACATGATATTATATCAGGGAACATGATATTATATCAGGGAACATATTATATCAGGGGAACATGATATTACATCAGGGGAACATATTATATCAGGGAACATATTATATCATGGAACATATTACATCAGGGGAACATGATATTACATCAGGGAACATATTATATCAGGGGAACATATAATATCAGGGGAACATGATATTATATCAGGGGAACATGATATTACATCAGGGAACATATTATATCAGGGGAACATGATATTACATCAGGGGAACATATTATATCAGGGGAACATATTATATCAGGGGGACATATTACATCAGGGGAACATGATATTACATCAGGGGAACATGATATTATATCAGGGGAACATGATATTATATCAGGGGAACATGATATTATATCAGGGGAACATGATATTATATCAGGGGAACATGATATTATATCAGGGGAACATATTATATCAGAGGGAACTTGATATTAATCAGGGAACATGATATTATATCAGGGGAACATATTTATATCAGGGGAACATGATATTATATCAGGGGAACATGATATTACATCAGGGGAACATGATATTACATCAGGGGATCAAATAATATATCAGGGGAACATATTATATCAGGGGAACATATTAAATCAGGGGAACATTATATTACATCAGGGGAACATATTACTATCAGGGAACATGATATTACATCAGGGGAACATATTATATCAGGGGACATGATATTATATCAGGGGAACATATTACATCAGGGGAACATGATATTATATCAGGGGAACATGATATTATATCAGGGGGACATGATATTTATTCAGGGAACATATTATATCAGGGGAAACATGAATATTATATCAGGGGAACATGATATTATATCAGGGGAACATATTACATCAGGGAACATGAATATTATATCAGGGGAACATGAATTAGTATCAGGGGAACATATTATATCAGGGGAACATGATCTTACATCAGGGGAACATATTATATCAGGGGAACATATTACATCAGGGGAACATGATATTACATCAGGGGAACATGATATTACATCAGGGGAACATGATATTACATCAGGGGAACATATTATATCAGGGGAACATATTATATCAGGGGAACATGATATTACATCAGGGGAACATGATATTACATCAGGGGAACATGATATTATATCAGGGGAACATGATATTACATCAGGGGAACATGATATTACATCAGGGGAACATGATATTACATCAGGGGAACATGATATTACATCAGGGGAACATGATATTACATCAGGGGAACATGATATTATATCAGGGGAACATGAAATTATATCAGGGGAACATATTATATCAGGGGAACATGATCTTACATCAGGGGAACATATTATATCAGGGGAACATATTACATCAGGGGAACATGATATTACATCAGGGGAACATATTATATCAGGGGAACATATTATATCAGGGGAACATGATATTACATCAGGGGAACATGATATTACATCAGGGGAACATGATATTATATCAGGGGAACATGATATTACATCAGGGGAACATGATATTACATCAGGGGGAACATGATATTACATCAGGGGAATATGATATTATATCAGGGGAACATGATATTACATCAGGGGAACATATTATATCAGGGGAGCATGATATTACATCAGGGGAACATGATATTACATCAGGGGAACATATTATATCAGGGGAACATGATATTACATCAGGGGAGCATAATATTACATCAGGGGAACATGATATTACATCAGGGGAACATATTACATCAGGGGAACATGATATTATATCAGGGGAATATATTACATGAGGGGAACATATTATATCAGGGGAACATGATATTACATCAGGGGAACATGATATTACATCAGGGGAACATGATATTACATCAGGGGAACATATTATATCAGAGGAACATATTATATCAGGGGAACATATTACATCAGGGGAACATGATATTACATCAGGGGAAAATGGTATTATATCAGGGGAACATATTATATCAGGGGAACATATTACATCAGGGGAACATGCTATTACATCAGGGGAACATATTATATCAGGGGAACATATTACATCAGGGGAACATATTACATCAGGGGAACATGATATTACATCAGGGGAACATGATATTATATCAGGGGAACATGATATTATATCAGGGGAACATATTACATCAGGGGAACATATATCAGGGGAACATTATATTATATCAGGGGAACATATTATATCAGGGGAACATGATATTACATCAGGGGAACATATTACATCAGGGGAACATGATATTACATCAGGGGAACATGATATTACATCAGGGGAGCATAATATTACATCAGGGGAACATGATATTACATCAGGGGAACATGATATTACATCAGGGGAACATATTACATCAGGGGAACATGATATTACATCAGGGGAACATATTACATCAGGGGAACATGATATTACATCAGGGGAACATGATATTATATCAGGGGAACATGATATTACATCAGGGGAACATGATATTACATCAGGGGAACATATTATATCAGGGTAACATGATATTACATCAGGGGAAAATGATATTTCATCAGGGGAACATGATATTACATCAGGGGAACATGATATTACATCAGGGGAACATGATATTACATCAGGGGAACATGATATTATATCAGGGGAACATGATATTACATCAGGGGAACATGATATTACACCAGGGGAACATGATATTACATCAGGGTAACATGATATTACATCAGGGGAACATATTATATCAGGGGAACATGATATTACATCAGGGGAACATGATATTACATCAGGGGAACATATTATATCAGGGGAACATGATATTACATCAGGGGAACATATTACATCAGGGGAACATGATATTATATCAGGGGAACATATTATATCAGGGGAACATGATATTACATCAGGGGAACATATTACATCAGGGAAACATGATATTATATCAGGGGAACATATTATATCAGGGGAACATATTATATCAGGGGAACATGATATTACATCAGGGGAACATATTACATCAGGGGAACATGATATTACATCAGGGGAACATATTATATCAGGGGGACATGATATTATATCAGGGGAACATATTACATCAGGGGAACATGATGTTATATCAGGGGAACATATTACATCAGGGGAACATGATATTATATCAGGGGAACATATTATATCAGGGGAACATAATATTTATTCAGGGGAACATATTATATCAGGGGAACATGATATTATATCAGGGGAACATGATATTATATCAGGGGAACATATTACATCAGGGGAACATGATATTATATCAGGGGAACATATTATATTAGGGGAACATATTACATCAGGGGAACATGCTATTACATCAGGGGAACATATTATATCAGGGGAACATATTACATCAGGGGAACATGATATTACATCAGGGGAACATGATATTATATCAGGGGAACATGATATTATATCAAGGGAACATATTATATCAGGGGAACATATATCGGGGAACATTATATTATATCAGGGGAACATATTATATCAGGGGAACATGATATTACATCAGGGGAACATATTACATCAGGGGAACATGATATTACATCAGGGGAACATGATATTACATCAGGGGAGCATAATATTACATCAGGGGAACATGATATTACATCAGGGGAACATGATATTATATCAGGGGAACATGATATTACATAAGGGGAACATGATATTACATCAGGGGAACATATTATATCATGGTAACATGATATTACATCAGGGGAAAATGATATTTCATCAGGGGAACATGATATTACATCAGGGGAACATGATATTACATCAGGGGAACATGATATTACATCAGGGGAACATGATATTATATCAGGGGAACATGATATTACATCAGGGGAACATGATATTACATCAGGGGAACATGATATTACATCAGGGGAACATATTATATCAGGGGAACATGATATTACATCAGGGGAACATGATATTACATCAGGGGAACATATTATATCAGGGGAACATGATATTACATCAGGGGAACATATTACATCAGGGGAACATGATATTATATCAGGGGAACATATTATATCAGGGGAACATGATATTACATCAGGGGAACATATTACATCAGGGAAACATGATATTATATCAGGGGAACATATTATATCAGGGGAACATATTATATCAGGGGAACATGATATTACATCAGGGGAACATATTACATCAGGGGAACATGATATTACATCAGGGGAACATATTATATCAGGGGGACATGATATTTTATCAGGGGAACATATTACATCAGGGGAACATGATGTTATATCAGGGGAACATATTACATCAGGGGAACATGATATTATATCAGGGGAACATATTATATCAGGGGAACATAATATTTATTCAGGGGAACATATTATATCAGGGGAACATGATATTATATCAGGGGAACATGATATTATATCAGGGGAACATATTACATCAGGGGAACATGATATTATATCAGGGGAACATATATCAGGGGAACATGATCTTACATCAGGGGAACATATTATATCAGGGGAACATATTACATCAGGGGAACATGATATTACATCAGGGGAACATGATATTACATCAGGGGAACATGATATTACATCAGGGGAACATATTATATCAGGGGAACATGATATTACATCAGGGGAACATGATATTATATCAGGGGAACATGATATTACATCAGGGGAACATGATATTACATCAGGGGAACATGATATTATATCAGGGGAACATGATATTACATCAGGGGAACATATTATATCAGGGGAACATGATATTACATCAGGGGAACATGATATTACATCAGGGGAACATATTATATCAGGGGAACATGATATTACATCAGGGGAACATGATATTACATCAGGGGAACATATTACATCAGGGGAACATGATATTATATCAGGGGAATATATTACATCAGGGGAACATATTATATCAGGGGAACATGATATTACATCAGGGGAACATGATATTACATCAGGGGAACATGATATTACATCAGGGGAACATATTACATCAGGGGAACATGATATTACATCAGGGGAACATGATATTACATCAGGGGAACATATTATATCAGGGGAACATATTAAATCAGGGGAACATGATATTACATCAGGGGGAAATTATATTATATCAGGGGAACATATTACATCAGGGGAACATATTACATCAGGGGAACATGATATTACATCAGGGGAACATGATATTATATCAGGGGAACATGATATTATATCAGGGGAACATATTACATTAGGGGAACATATATCAGGGGAACATGATTTTATATCAGGGGAACATATTATATCAGGGGAACATGATATTACATCAGGGGAACATATTATATCAGGGGAACATGATATTATATCAGGGGAACATATTACATCAGGGGAACATGATATTACATCAGGGGAACATGATATTACATCAGGGGAGCATAATATTACATCAGGGGAACATGATATTACATCAGGGGAACATGCTATTACATCAGGGGAACATATTATATCAGGGGAACATGATATTACATCAGGGGAACATGATATTACATCAGGGGAACATGATATTACATCAGGGGAACATGATATTATATCAGGGGAACATGATATTACATCAGGGGAACATGATATTACATCAGGGGAACATATTATATCAGAGGAACATGATATTACATCAGGGGAACATGATATTTCATCAGGGGAACATGATATTACATCAGGGGAACATGATATTACATCAGGGGAACATGATATTACATCAGGGGAACATGATATTACATCAGGGGAACATGATATTACACCAGGGGAACATATTACATCAGGGGAACATGATATTACATCAGGGGAACATATTATATAAGGGGAACATGATATTACATCAAGGGAACATGATATTACATCAGGGGAACATATTATATCAGGGGAACATGATATTACATCAGGGGAACATATTACATCAGGGGAACATGATATTATATCAGGGGAACATATTATATCAGGGGAACATGATATTACATCAGGGGAACATGATATTATATCAGGGGAACATGATATTACATCAGGGGAACATGATATTACATCAGGGGAACATGATATTATATCAGGGGAACATGATATTACATCAGGGGAACATGATATTACATCAGGGGAACATGATATTACATCAGGGGAACATGATATTATATCAGGGGAACATGATATTACATCAGGGGAACATGATATTACACCAGGGGAACATGATATTACATCAGGGTAACATGATATTACATCAGGGGAACATATTATATCAGGGGAACATGATATTACATCAGGGGAACATGATATTACATCAGGGGAACATATTATATCAGGGGAACATGATATTACATCAGGGGAACATATTACATCAGGGGAACATGATATTATATCAGGGGAACATATTATATCAGGGGAACATGATATTACATCAGGGGAACATATTACATCAGGGAAACATGATATTATATCAGGGGAACATATTATATCAGGGGAACATATTATATCAGGGGAACATGATATTACATCAGGGGAACATATTACATCAGGGGAACATGATATTACATCAGGGGAACATATTATATCAGGGGGACATGATATTATATCAGGGGAACATATTACATCAGGGGAACATGATGTTATATCAGGGGAACATATTACATCAGGGGAACATGATATTATATCAGGGGAACATATTATATCAGGGGAACATAATATTTATTCAGGGGAACATATTATATCAGGGGAACATGATATTATATCAGGGGAACATGATATTATATCAGGGGAACATATTACATCAGGGGAACATGATATTATATCAGGGGAACATATTATATTAGGGGAACATATTACATCAGGGGAACATGCTATTACATCAGGGGAACATATTATATCAGGGGAACATATTACATCAGGGGAACATATTACATCAGGGGAACATGATATTACATCAGGGGAACATGATATTATATCAGGGGAACATGATATTATATCAAGGGAACATATTATATCAGGGGAACATATATCAGGGGAACATTATATTATATCAGGGGAACATATTATATCAGGGGAACATGATATTACATCAGGGGAACATATTACATCAGGGGAACATGATATTACATCAGGGGAACATGATATTACATCAGGGGAGCATAATATTACATCAGGGGAACATGATATTACATCAGGGGAACATGATATTATATCAGGGGAACATGATATTACATCAGGGGAACATGATATTACATCAGGGGAACATATTATATCATGGTAACATGATATTACATCAGGGGAAAATGATATTTCATCAGGGGAACATGATATTACATCAGGGGAACATGATATTACATCAGGGGAACATGATATTACATCAGGGGAACATGATATTATATCAGGGGAACATGATATTACATCAGGGGAACATGATATTACACCAGGGGAACATGATATTACATCAGGGGAACATATTATATCAGGGGAACATGATATTACATCAGGGGAACATGATATTACATCAGGGGAACATATTATATCAGGGGAACATGATATTACATCAGGGGAACATATTACATCAGGGGAACATGATATTATATCAGGGGAACATATTATATCAGGGGAACATGATATTACATCAGGGGAACATATTACATCAGGGAAACATGATATTATATCAGGGGAACATATTATATCAGGGGAACATATTATATCAGGGGAACATGATATTACATCAGGGGAACATATTACATCAGGGGAACATGATATTACATCAGGGGAACATATTATATCAGGGGGACATGATATTTTATCAGGGGAACATATTACATCAGGGGAACATGATGTTATATCAGGGGAACATATTACATCAGGGGAACATGATATTATATCAGGGGAACATATTATATCAGGGGAACATAATATTTATTCAGGGGAACATATTATATCAGGGGAACATGATATTATATCAGGGGAACATGATATTATATCAGGGGAACATATTACATCAGGGGAACATGATATTATATCAGGGGAACATATATCAGGGGAACATGATCTTACATCAGGGGAACATATTATATCAGGGGAACATATTACATCAGGGGAACATGATATTACATCAGGGGAACATGATATTACATCAGGGGAACATGATATTACATCAGGGGAACATATTATATCAGGGGAACATGATATTACATCAGGGGAACATGATATTATATCAGGGGAACATGATATTACATCAGGGGAACATGATATTACATCAGGGGAACATGATATTATATCAGGGGAACATGATATTACATCAGGGGAACATATTATATCAGGGGAACATGATATTACATCAGGGGAACATGATATTACATCAGGGGAACATATTATATCAGGGGAACATGATATTACATCAGGGGAACATGATATTACATCAGGGGAACATATTACATCAGGGGAACATGATATTATATCAGGGGAACATATTACATCAGGGGAACATATTATATCAGGGGAACATGATATTACATCAGGGGAACATGATATTACATCAGGGGAACATGATATTACATCAGGGGAACATATTACATCAGGGGAACATGATATTACATCAGGGGAACATGATATTACATCAGGGGAACATATTATATCAGGGGAACATATTAAATCAGGGGAACATGATATTACATCAGGGGGAAATTATATTATATCAGGGGAACATATTACATCAGGGGAACATATTACATCAGGGGAACATGATATTACATCAGGGGAACATGATATTATATCAGGGGAACATGATATTATATCAGGGGAACATATTACATTAGGGGAACATATATCAGGGGAACATGATTTTATATCAGGGGAACATATTATATCAGGGGAACATGATATTACATCAGGGGAACATATTATATCAGGGGAACATGATATTATATCAGGGGAACATATTACATCAGGGGAACATGATATTACATCAGGGGAACATGATATTACATCAGGGGAGCATAATATTACATCAGGGGAACATGATATTACATCAGGGGAACATGCTATTACATCAGGGGAACATATTATATCAGGGGAACATGATATTACATCAGGGGAACATGATATTACATCAGGGGAACATGATATTACATCAGGGGAACATGATATTATATCAGGGGAACATGATATTACATCAGGGGAACATGATATTACATCAGGGGAACATATTATATCAGAGGAACATGATATTACATCAGGGGAACATGATATTTCATCAGGGGAACATGATATTACATCAGGGGAACATGATATTACATCAGGGGAACATGATATTACATCAGGGGAACATGATATTACATCAGGGGAACATGATATTACATCAGGGGAACATGATATTACATCAGGGGAACATGATATTACATCAGGGGAACATGATATTACATCAGGGGAACATGATATTACATCAGGGGAACATGATATTATATCAGGGGAACATGATATTACATCAGGGGAACATGATATTACACCAGGGGAACATATTACATCAGGGGAACATGATATTACATCAGGGGAACATATTATATAAGGGGAACATGATATTACATCAAGGGAACATGATATTACATCAGGGGAACATATTATATCAGGGGAACATGATATTACATCAGGGGAACATATTACATCAGGGGAACATGATATTATATCAGGGGAACATATTATATCAGGGGAACATATTATATCAGGAGAACATATTATATCAGGGGAACATGATATTACATCAGGGGAACATGATATTACATCAGGGGAACATGATATTACATCAGGGGAACATGATATTACATCAGGGGAACATATTACATCAGGGGAACATATTACATCAGGGGAACATGATATTACATCAGGGGAACATGATATTACATCAGGGGAACATATTATATCAGGGGAACATATTACATCAGGGGAACATGATATTACATCAGGGGAAAATGATATTATATCAGGGGAACATATTACATCAGGGGAACATATTACATCAGGGGAACATGATATTACATCAGGGGAACATGATATTATATCAGGGGAACATGATATTATATCAGGGGAACATATTACATCAGGGGAACATATATCAGGGGAACATGATTTTATATCAGGGGAACATATTATATCAGGGGAACATGATATTACATCAGGGGAACATATTATATCAGGGGAACATGATATTATATCAGGGGAACATATTACATCAGGGGAACATGATATTACATCAGGGGAACATGGTATTACATCAGGGGAGCATAATATTACATCAGGGGAACATGATATTACATCAGGGGAACATGCTATTACATCAGGGGAACATATTATATCAGGGGAACATGATATTACATCAGGGGAACATGATATTACATCAGGGGAACATGATATTACATCAGGGGAACATGATATTATATCAGGGGAACATGATATTACATCAGGGGAACATGATATTACATCAGGGGAACATATTATATCAGAGGAACATGATATTACATCAGGGGAACATGATATTACATCAGGGGAACATGATATTACATCAGGGGAACATGCTATTACATCAGGGGAACATGATATTACATCAGGGGAACATGATATTACATCAGGGGAACATGATATTACATCAGGGGAACATGATATTATATCAGGGGAACATGATATTTCATCAGGGGAACATGATATTACATCAGGGGAACATGATATTACATCAGGGGAACATGATATTATATCAGGGGAACATGATATTACATCAGGGGAACATGATATTACATCAGGGGAACATGATATTATATCAGGGGAACATGATATTTCATCAGGGGAACATGATATTACATCAGGGGAACATGATATTACATCAGGGGAACATGATATTATATCAGGGGAACATGATATTACATCAGGGGAACATGATATTACACCAGGGGAACATATTACATCAGGGGAACATGATATTACATCAGGGGAACATATTATATAAGGGGAACATGATATTACATCAGGGGAACATGATATTACATCAGGGGAACATATTATATCAGGGGAACATGATATTACATCAGGGGAACATATTACATCAGGGGAACATGATATTATATCAGGGGAACATATTATATCAGGGGAACATATTATATCAGGAGAACATATTATATCAGGGGAACATGATATTACATCAGGGGAACATGATATTACATCAGGGGAACATGATATTACATCAGGGGAACATGATATTACATCAGGGGAACATGATATTACATCAGGGGAACATATTATATCAGGGGAACATGATATTACATCAGGGGAACATGATATTACATCAGGGGAACATATTATATCAGGGGAACATGTTACATCAGGGGAACATGCTATTACATCAGGGGAACATATTATATCAGGGGAACATATTACATCAGGGGAACATATTACATCAGGGGAACATGATATTACATCAGGGGAACATGATATTACATCAGGGGAACATATTATATCAGGGGAACATATTATATCAGGGGAACATGATATTACATCAGGGGAACATGATATTACATCAGGGGAACATGATATTACATCAGGGGAACATATTATATCAGGGGAACATATTACATCAGGGGAACATGCTATTACATCAGGGGAACATATTATATCAGGGGAACATATTACATCAGGGGAACATATTACATCAGGGGAACATGATATTACATCAGGGGAACATATTACATCAGGGGAACATGATATTACATCAGGGGAACATATTATATCAGGGGAACATATTACATCAGGGGAACATGCTATTACATCAGGGGAACATGATATTACATCAGGGGAACATGATATTACATCAGGGGAACATGATATTACATCAGGGGAACATATTATATCAGGGGAACATATTATATCAGGGGAACATGATATTACATCAGGGGAACATGATATTACATCTGGGGAACATGATATTATATCAGGGGAACATGATATTATATCAGGGGAACATGATATTATATCAGAGGAACATGATATTACATCAGGGGAACATATTATATCAGGGGAACATATTATATCAGAGGAACATGATATTACATCAGGGGAACATATTATATCAGGGGAACATATTATATCTGGGGAACATGATATTATATCAGGGGAACATGATATTATATCAGGGGAACATATTATATCAGGGGAACATGATATTACATCAGGGGAACATATTATATCAGGGGAACATATTATATCATGGGAACATATTACATCAGGGGAACATGATATTACATCAGGGGAACATATTATATCAGGGGAACATATAATATCAGGGGAACATGATATTATATCAGGGGAACATGATATTACATCAGGGGAACATATTATATCAGGGGAACATGATATTACATCAGGGGAACATATTATATCAGGGGAACATATTATATCAGGGGGACATATTACATCAGGGGAACATGATATTACATCAGGGGAACATGATATTATATCAGGGGAACATGATATTATATCAGGGGAACATGATATTATATCAGGGGAACATGATATTATATCAGGGGAACATGATATTATATCAGGGGAACATATTATATCAGGGGAACATGATATTACATCAGGGGAACATATTATATCAGGGGAACATGATGTTATATCAGGGGAACATATTACATCAGGGGAACATATATCAGGGGAACATATTATTTCAGGGGAACATATTATATCAGGGGAACATATTATATCAGGGGAACATATTACATCAGGGGAACATATTACATCAGGGGAACATATTATATCAGGGGAACATGTTATATCAGGGGAACATATTACATCAGGGGAACATATTATATCAGGGGAACATATTACATCAGGGGAACATATTACATCAGGGGAACATATTATATCAGGGGAACATATTACATCAGGGGAACATATTACATCAGGGGAACATATTATATCAGGGGAACATATTACATCAGGGGAACATATTACATCAGGGGAACATATTACATCAGGGGAACATATTACATCAGGGGAACATATTATATCAGGGGAACATGATTTTATATCAGGGGAACATATTATATCAGGGGAACATATTACATCAGGGGAACATGATATTACATCAGGGGAACATGATATTATATCAGGGGAACATGATATTATATCAGGGGAACATATTACATCAGGGGAACATATATCAGGGGAACATGATTTTATATCAGGGGAACATATTATATCAGGGGAACATGATATTACATCAGGGGAACATATTATATCAGGGGAACATGATATTATATCAGGGGAACATATTACATCAGGGGAACATGATATTACATCAGGGGAACATGGTATTACATCAGGGGAGCATAATATTACATCAGGGGAACATGATATTACATCAGGGGAACATGCTATTACATCAGGGGAACATATTATATCAGGGGAACATGATATTACATCAGGGGAACATGATATTACATCAGGGGAACATGATATTACATCAGGGGAACATGATATTATATCAGGGGAACATGATATTACATCAGGGGAACATGATATTACATCAGGGGAACATATTATATCAGAGGAACATGATATTACATCAGGGGAACATGATATTACATCAGGGGAACATGATATTACATCAGGGGAACATGCTATTACATCAGGGGAACATATTATATCAGGGGAACATGATATTACATCAGGGGAACATGATATTACATCAGGGGAACATGATATTACATCAGGGGAACATGATATTATATCAGGGGAACATGATATTTCATCAGGGGAACATGATATTACATCAGGGGAACATGATATTACATCAGGGGAACATGATATTATATCAGGGGAACATGATATTACATCAGGGGAACATGATATTACACCAGGGGAACATATTACATCAGGGGAACATGATATTACATCAGGGGAACATATTATATAAGGGGAACATGATATTACATCAGGGGAACATGATATTACATCAGGGGAACATATTATATCAGGGGAACATGATATTACATCAGGGGAACATATTACATCAGGGGAACATGATATTATATCAGGGGAACATATTATATCAGGGGAACATATTATATCAGGAGAACATATTATATCAGGGGAACATGATATTACATCAGGGGAACATGATATTACATCAGGGGAACATGATATTACATCAGGGGAACATATTATATCAGGGGAACATGATATTACATCAGGGGAACATGATATTACATCAGGGGAACATATTATATCAGGGGAACATATTACATCAGGGGAACATGCTATTACATCAGGGGAACATATTATATCAGGGGAACATATTACATCAGGGGAACATATTACATCAGGGGAACATGATATTACATCAGGGGAACATGATATTACATCAGGGGAACATATTATATCAGGGGAACATATTATATCAGGGGAACATGATATTACATCAGGGGAACATGATATTACATCAGGGGAACATATTATATCAGGGGAACATATTACATCAGGGGAACATGCTATTACATCAGGGGAACATATTATATCAGGGGAACATATTACATCAGGGGAACATATTACATCAGGGGAACATGATATTACATCAGGGGAACATATTACATCAGGGGAACATGATATTACATCAGGGGAACATATTATATCAGGGGAACATATTACATCAGGGGAACATGCTATTACATCAGGGGAACATGATATTACATCAGGGGAACATGATATTACATCAGGGGAACATGATATTACATCAGGGGAACATATTATATCAGGGGAACATATTATATCAGGGGAACATGATATTACATCAGGGGAACATGATATTACATCTGGGGAACATGATATTACATCTGGGGAACATGATATTATATCAGGGGAACATGATATTATATCAGAGGAACATGATATTACATCAGGGGAACATATTATATCAGGGGAACATATTATATCAGAGGAACATGATATTACATCAGGGGAACATATTATATCAGGGGAACATATTATATCTGGGGAACATGATATTATATCAGGGGAACATGATATTATATCAGGGGAACATATTATATCAGGGGAACATGATATTACATCAGGGGAACATATTATATCAGGGGAACATATTATATCATGGGAACATATTACATCAGGGGAACATGATATTACATCAGGGGAACATATTATATCAGGGGAACATATAATATCAGGGGAACATGATATTATATCAGGGGAACATGATATTACATCAGGGGAACATATTATATCAGGGGAACATGATATTACATCAGGGGAACATATTATATCAGGGGAACATATTATATCAGGGGGACATATTACATCAGGGGAACATGATATTACATCAGGGGAACATGATATTATATCAGGGGAACATGATATTATATCAGGGGAACATGATATTATATCAGGGGAACATGATATTATATCAGGGGAACATGATATTATATCAGGGGAACATATTATATCAGGGGAACATGATATTACATCAGGGGAACATATTATATCAGGGGAACATGATGTTATATCAGGGGAACATATTACATCAGGGGAACATATATCAGGGGAACATATTATTTCAGGGGAACATATTATATCAGGGGAACATATTATATCAGGGGAACATATTACATCAGGGGAACATATTACATCAGGGGAACATATTATATCAGGGGAACATGTTATATCAGGGGAACATATTACATCAGGGGAACATATTATATCAGGGGAACATATTACATCAGGGGAACATATTACATCAGGGGAACATATTATATCAGGGGAACATATTACATCAGGGGAACATATTACATCAGGGGAACATATTATATCAGGGGAACATATTACATCAGGGGAACATATTACATCAGGGGAACATATTACATCAGGGGAACATATTACATCAGGGGAACATATTATATCAGGGGAACATATTACATCAGGGGAACATATTACATCAGGGGAACATATTACATCAGGGGAACATATTACATCAGGGGAACATATTATATCAGGGGAACATATTACATCAGGGGAACATGATATTACATCAGGGGATTATTTTGATACATTAGGGGAACATCTTGATATATCTGGGCTATCTTTAGGTATATAAGGAGGTTTGTCTCTTATATCTACAGTACAATCTTTCTTTGTTATTCTTTTATGTCCACAGATCCATGAGACCATTGAGTCAATTAATCAGCTGAAGATACAGAGAGATTTTATGCTCAGCTTCTCCCGGGACCCTAAGGGATATATTCAGGATTGGTTGCTGTCACAGAGCAGAGATCTTAAGGTGGGATATTCTTTGTTGTGTGTTAAATCTCAGTGGTCAGCAAGACCCACATTATAGTTCTGATCTCTAAGCTCTCTGGTCAGCTGAGATTTTACAAAAACATCTGTCACTACAGGTTTCTGGTCAGGCAAATTTATATTGACGGCTGGCACTAAGAAGCGTACCATAGATATCTGTGATGAAGAAATGCATACAATAATAAGCCATTTAAAGTTCATATTAAAAGTATATAGTAGAATCATAATTAAATGATACATTAAAATCATATTAATAATCCACATTTGTATGATTATGCAGCAAAATGCAGTTCAATTAAAATTCAAATAAATTAAATTAAGCAGTAAATTCTTACACTTAAGTACACAAAAAAAACAACACTTTTAATCCTAGATTACAATGGGCGTACAAACACATTAGCGCTATATATAGCGCTATGGGCCAGATTTTGAGTGGAGTACAAATGTTTGTGCCTAAAAGCGATATTGGGTTTTAGAGTTCGCTTGCGTACAATTTAAATTGCGCTGCTATTACAAGTTGAAAGTAAACATGATCACTTGAGCACAATTCAAGTTAACACTCATCCGGTTAGTGTGTCCTCAGAGCTGTGGTTAACTGTTTTGTAAAACATAAAAAGAGGTAACCAATCGAATCAAAAATACATTACACAATACAGTTACACTCATACTAACAACATGAAATAAAAATACATTACACAATACAGTTACACTCATACTAACATCATGAAATAAAAATACATTACACAATACAGTTACACTCATACTAACAACGTGAAATAAAAATACATTACACAATACAGTTACACTCATACTAACAATGTGAAATAAAAAAACAATACACAATACAGTTACACTCATACTAACAACATGAAATAAAAATATATTACACAATACAGTTACACTCATACTAACAACATGAAATAACAATACATTACACAATACAGTTACACTCATACTAACAACATGAAATATAAATACATTACACAATACAGTTACAGTCATAATAACAACGTGAAATAAAAATACATTACACAATACAGTTACACTCATACTAACAACGTGAAATAAAAATACATTACACAATACAGTTACACTCATACTAACAATGTGAAATAAAAAAACAATACACAATACAGTTACACTCATACTAACAACATGAAATAAAAATATATTACACAATACAGTTACACTCATACTAACAACATGAAATATAAATACATTACACAATACAGTTACAGTCATACTAACAACGTGAAATAAAAATACATTACACAATACAGTTACAGTCATGCTAACAACGTGAAATATAAATACATTACACAATACAGTTACACTCATACTAACAACGTCAAATAAAAATACATTACACAATACAGTTACACTCATACTAACAACATGAAATATAAATACATTACACAAAACAGTTACACTCATACTAACAACGTGAAATAACAATACATTACACAATACAGTTACACTCATACTAACAACATGAAATAAAAATACATTACACAATACAGTTACACTCATACTAACAATGTGAAATATAAATACATTACACAATACAATTACACTCATAGTAACAACATGAAATAAAAATACATTACACAATACAGTTACACTCATACTAACAACATGAAATAAAAATACATTACACAATACAGTTACACTCATACTAACAACGTGAAATAACAATACATTACACAATACAGTTACACTCATACTAACAACGTCAAATATAAATACATTACACAATACAGTTACACTCATACTAACAACATGAAATATAAATACATTACACAATACAGTTACAGTCATACTAACAACGTGAAATAAAAATACATTACACAATACAGTTACAGTCATACTAACAACGTGAAATATAAATACATTACACAATACAGTTACACTCATACTAACAACGTCAAATAAAAATACATTACACAATACAGTTACACTCATACTAACAACATGAAATAAAAATACATTACACAATACAGTTACACTCATACTAACAACGTGAAATATAAATACATTGCACAATACAGTTACACTCATACTAACAACATGAAATAAAAATACATTACACAATACAGTTACACTCATACTAACAATGTGAAATAACAATACATTACACAATACAGTTACACTCATACTAACAACATGAAATATAAATACATTACACAATACAGTTACACTCATACTAACAACATGAAATAAAAATACATTACACAATACAGTTACACTCATACTAACATGAAATAAAAATACATTGCACAATACAGTTACACTCATACTAACAACATGAAATAAAAATACATTACACAATACAGTTACAGTCATACTATCAACGTGAAATATAAATACATTACACAATACAGTTACACTCATACTAACAACGTCAAATAAAAATAAATTACACAATACAGTTACACTCATACTAACAACATGAAATAAAAATACATTACACAATACAGTTACACTCATACTAACAACGTGAAATATAAATACATTACACAATACAGTTACACTGGCTCGGGGTTTGTTGAGTGTCACGTTTGACTGCATGTTAGAAATATGGCTAAGTAAAATGAATGGTCCAAAAAGTTAAGAAAAGAGATCATCGCCCTTCACAAACAAGGAACAGGATAACAAAAGATAGCAAAAGCACTGAATGTTCCTAGAGACACCGTTGGAAGCATAGTTTGCTAGTTCAAAGTTAAAGGAACAGTGGTTACACTACCTAGACGGGGCAGAACACGGAAGCTAACAACGGCTGCAACCAGATTTCTGAAAAGGCAGCTTGAGAAAAACCCTCGAGTGACTGCAAAAGACCTGCAGTAAGACTTGGTGGCAACATGCACTGAGGTTTCAGTTTGGACTGTAAGGCGCATACTAAATGCAGAAGATTGCCAGAAGGCCAAGACGTACATCAATACTGACCCAAAAGCACAAGAAAAGTTGACTGCAATATGCTCGAAATCATATAAATAAGCAACAGAAATGTTGAAATTGTGTTCTGTAGAGCAATGAAACAAAACTGGAATTTTTCGGCCCAATGGATCAGCAGTATGTCTGGAGGAAGAAGAATGAAGCATAAGCTGAAACGAGCACTCTACGTTTAAGCATGGTGGTGGCTCGGTGATGCTCTGGGGCTGCTTTGCATCCTCTGACATTGGAAAACTGCAGTGTGTAGAAGGTAAGATGGATTCATTGAAGTATCAGTAAATCCTATGAGAAAATGTTATGTTGTCTGTGAGTAAGCTGAAGCTTGGACGTCATTGGACCTTCCAACAGGTCAATTATCCCAAGCATACCTCAAATTCCACCAAGGCTTGGTTGCTGAAGAAGTACTGGAAGATTCTACATTGGCCATTACAGTCACCTGACTTAAACCCCATAGAAAATCTCTGGTGGGATTTGAAGAAGGTGGTTGCAGCACGCAAACCAAAGAATATTACTTAACTGCAAGTCATTGCTAATGAGGAATGGGCTAAGATTCCTCAGGAACGCTGCCAGAAGTTGGTGTCTGGCTATGCACCTAGTTTGCAACAGGTCATAACAGCAAAACGGTCCTCTACTAAGGACTAAATATGCTTGCTGTGAAGGGGTTGAATAATTTTGAGACTGCAGAATTCATTAAAAGTTACATTTTCAGTTGAATTTGGAGAACCCACTTGAAGCATTTGTTGTGTTGAGCTATTTCAATTGCTTTTGTTTGATTTGTTCATTGAGTTTTCGTTATTTCTCAGTGTTTCTCGTACATGGGCACCATTGTTTTAGTGATATCCATATCTAAAGAACTACTGATGTTAGGTGCAATACATTGTTTTAGTGATATCCATATCTAAAGAACTACTGATGTTAGGTGCAATACATTGTTTTAGTGATATCCATATCTAAAGAACTACTGATGTTAGGTGCAATACATTGTTTAGTGATATCCATATCTAAAGAACTACTGATGTTAGGTGTAATACATTGTTTTAGTGATATCTATATCTAAAGAACTACTGATGTTAGGAGTAATACATTGTTTAGTGATATCCATATCTAAAGAACTACTGATGTTAGGTGCAATACATTGTTTAGTGATATCCATATCTAAAGAACTACTGATGTTAGGTGCAATACATTGTTTTAGTGATATCCATATCTAAAGAACTACTGATGTTAGGTGTAATACATTGTTTAGTGATATCCATATCTAAAGAACTACTGATGTTAGCAGCAATACATTGTTTAGTGATATCCATATCTAAAGAACTACTGATGTTAGGTGCAATACATTGTTTAGTGATATCCATATCTAAAGAACTACTGATGTTAGGTGCAATATATTGTTTAGTGATATCCATATCTAAAGAACTACTGATGTTAGGTGCAATACATTGTTTAGTGATATCCATTTCTAAAGAACTACTGATGTTAGCAGCAATACATTGTTTAGTGATATCCATATCTAAAGAACTACTGATGTTAGCATCAATACATTGTTTAGTTATATCCATATCTAAAGAACTACTGATGTTAGGTGCAATACATTGTTTAGTGATATCCATATCTAAAGAACTACTGATGTTAGGTGTAATACATTGTTTTAGTGATATCCATATCTAAAGAACTACTGATGTTAGGTGTAATACATTGTTTTAGTGATATCCATATCTAAAGAACTACTGATGTTAGGTGTAATACATTGTTTAGTGATATCCATATCTAAAGAACTACTGATGTTAGGTGCAATACATTGTTTAGTGATATCCATATCTAAAGAACTACTGATGTTAGCAGCAATACATTGTTTAGTGATATCCATATCTAAAGAACTACTGATGTAAGCAGCAATACATTGTTTAGTGATATCCATATCTAAAGAACTACTGATGTTAGGTGCAATAAATTGTTTAGTGATATCCATATCTAAAGAACTACTGATGTTAGGTGCAATACATTGTTTAGTGATATCCATATCTAAAGAACTACTGATGTTAGGTGCAATACATTGTTTAGTGATATCCATATCTAAAGAACTACTGATGTTAGCAGCAATACATTGTTTAGTGATATCCATATCTAAAGAACTACTGATATTAGCAGCAATACATTGTTTAGTGATATCCATATCTAAAGAACTACTGATGTTAGGTGCAATACATTGTTTAGTGATATCCATATCTAAAGAACTACTGATGTTAGCAGCAATACATTGTTTAGTGATATCCATATCTAAAGAACTACTGATGTTAGGTGCAATACATTGTTTTAGTGATATCCATATCGAAAGAACTACTGATGTTAGGTGCAATACATTGTTTAGTGATATCCATATCTAAAGAACTACTGATGTTAGGTGTAATACATTGTTTAGTGATATCCATATCTAAAGAACTACTGATGTTAGGTGTAATACATTGTTTAGTGATATCCATATCTAAAGAACTACTGATGTTAGGTGTAATACATTATTTAGTGATATCCATATCTAAAGAACTACTCATGTTAGGTGTAATACATTGTTTTAGTGATATCCATATCTAAAGAACTACTGATGTTAGGTGTAATACATTGTTTAGTGATATCCATATCTAAAGAACTACTGATGTTAGGTGTAATACATTGTTTAGTGATATCCATATCTAAAGAACTACTGATGTTAGCAGCAATACATTGTTTAGTGATATCCATATCTAAAGAACTACTAATGTTAGGTGCAATACATTGTTTAGTGATATCCATATCTAAAGAACTACTGATGTTAGGTGTAATACATTGTTTAGTGATATCCATATCTAAAGAACTACTGATGTTAGGTGTAATACATTGTTTAGTGATATCCATATCTAAAGAACTACTGATGTTAGGTGTAATACATTGTTTAGTGATATCCATATCTAAAGAACTACTGATGTTAGGTGTAATACATTGTTTAGTGATATCCATATCTAAAGAACTACTGATGTTAGCAGCAATACATTGTTTAGTGATATCCATATCTAAAGAACTACTAATGTTAGGTGCAATACATTGTTTAGTGATATCCATATCTAAAGAACTACTGATGTTAGGTGTAATACATTGTTTTGTGATATCCATATCTAAAGAACTACTGATGTTAGGTGTAATACATTGTTTAGTGATATCCATATCTAAAGAACTACTGATGTTAGCAGCAATACATTGTTTAGTGATATCCATATCTAAAGAACTACTAATGTTAGGTGCAATACATTGTTTAGTGATATCCATATCTAAAGAACTACTGATGTTAGGTGTAATACATTGTTTAGTGATATCCATATCTAAAGAACTACTGATGTTAGGTGTAATACATTGTTTAGTGATATCCATATCTAAAGAACTACTGATGTTAGCTGCAATACATTGTTTAGTGATATCCAAATCTAAAGAACTACTGATGTTAGGGGCAATACATTGTTTAGTGATATCCATATCTAAAGAACTACTGATGTTAGGTGCAATACATTGTTTTAGTGATATCCATATCTAAAGAACTACTGATGTTAGGTGCAATACATTGTTTAGTGATATCCATATCTAAAGAACTACTGATGTTAGGTGCAATACATTGTTTAGTGATATCCATATCTAAAGAACTACTGATGTTAGGTGCAATACATTGTTTAGTGATATCCATATCTAAAGAACTACTGATGTTAGGTGCAATACATTGTTTAGTGATATCCATATCTAAAGAACTACTGATGTTAGGTGTAATACATTGTTTAGTGATATCCATATCTAAAGAACTACTGATGTTAGGCGCTATACATTGTTTAGTGATATCCATATCTAAAGAACTACTGATGTTAGGTGTAATACATTGTTTAGTGATATCCATATCTAAAGAACTACTGATGTTAGGTGCAATACATTGTTTAGTGATATCCATATCTAAAGAACTACTGATGTTAGGTGTAATACATTGTTTAGTGATATCCATATCTAAAGAACTACTGATGTTAGGTGCAATACATTGTTTAGTGATATCCATATCTAAAGAACTACTGATGTTAGGTGCAATACATTGTTTAGTGATATCCATATCTAAAGAACTACTGATGTTAGGCTGCAATACATTGTTTAGTGATATCCATATCTAAAGAACTACTGATGTTAGGTGCAATACATTGTTTAGTGATATCCATATCTAAAGAACTACTGATGTTAGGTGCAATACATTGTTTTAGTGATATCCATATCTAAAGAACTACTGATGTTAGGTGCAATACATTGTTTAGTGATATCCATATCTAAAGAACTACTGATGTTAGGTGTAATACATTGTTTAGTGATATCCATATCTAAAGAACTACTGATGTTAGGTGCAATACATTGTTTAGTGATATCCATATCTAAAGAACTACTGATGTTAGCTGCAATACATTGTTTAGTGATATCCATATCTAAAGAACTACTGATGTTAGGTGCAATACATTGTTTAGTGATATCCATATCTAAAGAACTACTGATGTTAGGTGCAATACATTGTTTAGTGATATCCATATCTAAAGAACTACTGATGTTAGGTGCAATACATTGTTTAGTGATATCCATATCTAAAGAACTACTGATGTTAGGTGTCAATACATTGTTTAGTGATATCCATATCTAAAGAACTACTGATGTTAGGTGTAATACATTTTTTAGTGATATCCATATCTAAAGAACTACTGATGTTAGGTGTAATACATTGTTTTAGTGATATCCATATCTAAAGAACTACTGATGTTAGGTGTAATACATTGTTTAGTGATATCCATATCTAAAGAACTACTGATGTTAGCTGCAATACATTGTTTAGTGATATCCATATCTAAAGAACTACTGATGTTAGCAGCAATACATTGTTTAGTGATATCCATATCTAAAGAACTACTGATGTTAGGTGCAATACATTGTTTAGTGATATCCATATCTAAAGAACTACTGATGTTAGGTGCAATACATTGTTTAGTGATATCCATATCTAAAGAACTACTGATGTTAGGTGTAATACATTGTTTAGTGATATCCATATCTAAAGAACTACTGATGTTAGGTGTAATACATTGTTTAGTGATATCCATATCTAAAGAACTACTGATGTTAGGTGCAATACATTGTTTAGTGATATCCATATCTAAAGAACTACTGATGTTAGGAGAAATACATTGTTTAGTGATATCCATATCTAAAGAACTACTGATGTTAGGTGCAATACATTGTTTAGTGATATCCATATCTAAAGAACTACTGATGTTAGGTGTAATACATTGTTTAGTGATATCCATATCTAAAGAACTACTGATGTTAGGTGTAATACATTGTTTTAGTGATATCCATATCTAAAGAACTACTGATGTTAGGTGCAATACATTGTTTAGTGATATCCATATCTAAAGAACTACTGATGTTAGCAGCAATACATTGTTTAGTGATATCCATATCTAAAGAACTACTGATGTTAGCAGCAATACATTGTTTAGTGATATCCATATCTAAAGAACTACTGATGTTAGGTGCAATACATTGTTTAGTGATATCCATATCTAAAGAACTACTGATGTTAGGTGCAATACATTGTTTAGTGATATCCATATCTAAAGAACTACTGATGTTAGGTGCAATACATTGTTTAGTGATATCTGTATCTAAAGAACTACTGATGTTAGGTGCAATACATTGTTTAGTGATATCCATATCTAAAGAACTACTGATGTTAGGTGCAATACATTGTTTAGTGATATCCATATCTAAAGAACTACTGATGTTAGGTGCAATACATTGTTTAGTGATATCCATATCTAAAGAACTACTGATGTTAGGTGTAATACATTGTTTAGTGATATCCATATCTAAAGAACTACTGATGTTAGGTGTAATACATTGTTTAGTGATATCCATATCTAAAGAACTACTGATGTTAGGTGTAATACATTGTTTAGTGATATCCATATCTAAAGAACTACTGATGTTAGCAGCAATACATTGTTTAGTGATATCCATATCTAAAGAACTACTGATGTTAGGTGTAATACATTGTTTAGTGATATCCATATCTAAAGAACTACTGATGTTAGGTGTAATAATTGTTTAGTGATATCCATATCTAAAGAAACTACTGATGTTAGGTGTAATACATTGTTTAGTGATATCCATATCTAAAGAACTACTGATGTTAGGTGCAATACATTGTTTTAGTGATATCCATATCTAAAGAACTACTGATGTTAGCAGCAATACATTGTTTAGTGATATCCATATCTAAAGAACTACTGATGTTAGCAGCAATACATTGTTTAGTGATATCCATATCTAAAGAACTACTGATGTTAGGTGTAATACATTGTTTAGTGATATCCATATCTAAAGAACTACTGATGTTAGCAGCAATACATTGTTTAGTGATATCCATATCTAAAGAACTACTGATGTTAGGTGCAATACATTGTTTTAGTGATATCCATATCTAAAGAACTACTGATGTTAGGTGCAATACATTGTTTTAGTGATATCCATATCTAAAGAACTACTGATGTTAGCAGCAATACATTGTTTAGTGATATCCATATCTAAAGAACTACTGATGTTAGGTGTAATACATTGTTTAGTGATATCCATATCTAAAGAACTACTGATGTTAGGAGCAATACATTGTTTAGTGATATCCATATCTAAAGAACTACTGATGTTAGGTGCAATACATTGTTTAGTGATATCCATATCTAAAGAACTACTGATGTTAGGCGCTATACATTGTTTAGTGATATCCATATCTAAAGAACTACTGATGTTAGGTGCAATACATTGTTTAGTGATATCCATATCTAAAGAACTACTGATGTTAGGAGTAATACATTGTTTAGTGATATCCATATCTAAAGAACTACTGATGTTAGGTGCAATACATTGTTTAGTGATATCCATATCTAAAGAACTACTGATGTTAGGTGCAATACATTGTTTAGTGATATCCATATCTAAAGAACTACTGATGTTAGGTGCTATACATTGTTTAGTGATATCCATATCTAAAGAACTACTGATGTTAGGTGCAATACATTGTTTAGTGATATCCATATCTAAAAGAACTACTGATGTTAGGTGCATACATTGTTTAGTGATATCCATATCTAAAGAACTACTGATGTAAGCAGCAATACATTGTTTAGTGATATCCATATCTAAAGAACTACTGATGTTAGCAGCAATACATTGTTTAGTGATATCCATATCTAAAGAACTACTGATGTTAGGTGTAATACATTGTTTAGTGATATCCATATCTAAAGAACTACTGATGTTAGGTGCAATACATTGTTTAGTGATATCCATATCTAAAGAACTACTGATGTTAGGTGTAATACATTGTTTAGTGATATCCATATCTAAAGAACTACTGATGTTAGGTGCAATACATTGTTTAGTGATATCCATATCTAAAGAACTACTGATGTTAGGTGCTAATACATTGTTTAGTGATATCCATATCTAAAGAACTACTGATGTTAGGTGCTATACATTGTTTAGTGATATCCATATCTAAAGAACTACTGATGTTAGGTGCAATACATTGTTTAGTGATATCCATATCTAAAGAACTACTGATGTTAGGTGTAATACATTGTTTAGTGATATCCATATCTAAAGAACTACTGATGTTAGGTTGAAATAAATTGTTTAGTGATATCCATATCTAAAGAACTACTGATGTTAGGTGCAATACATTGTTTAGTGATATCCATATCTAAAGAACTACTGATGTTAGGTGCAATACATTGTTTAGTGATATCCATATCTAAAGAACTACTGATGTTAGGTGCAATACATTGTTTTAGTGATATCCATATCTAAAGAACTACTGATGTTAGGTGCAATACATTGTTTTAGTGATATCCATATCTAAAGAACTACTGATGTTAGGTGCAATACATTGTTTAGTGATATCCATATCTAAAGAACTACTGATGTTAGGTGCAATACATTGTTTAGTGATATCCATATCTAAAGAACTACTGATGTTAGGTGTAATACATTGTTTAGTGATATCCATATCTAAAGAACTACTGATGTTAGCAGCAATACATTGTTTAGTGATATCCATATCTAAAGAACTACTGATGTTAGGTGCAATACATTGTTTAGTGATATCCATATCTAAAGAACTACTGATGTTAGGTGCAATACATTGTTTAGTGATATCCATATCTAAAGAACTACTGATGTTAGGTGCAATACATTGTTTAGTGATATCCATATCTAAAGAACTACTGATGTTAGGTGCAATACATTGTTTAGTGATATCCATATCTAAAGAACTACTGATGTTAGGTGCAATACATTGTTTAGTGATATCCATATCTAAAGAACTACTGATGTTAGGTGCAATACATTGTTTAGTGATATCCATATCTAAAGAACTACTGATGTTAGCTGCAATACATTGTTTAGTGATATCCATATCTAAAGAACTACTGATGTTAGCAGCAATACATTGTTTAGTGATATCCATATCTAAAGAACTACTGATGTTAGGTGCAATACATTGTTTAGTGATATCCATATCTAAAGAACTACTGATGTTAGGTGCAATACATTGTATAGTGATATCCATATCTAAAGAACTACTGATGTTAGGTGTAATACATTGTTTAGTGATATCCATATCTAAAGAACTACTGATGTTAGGTGCAATACATTGTTTAGTGATATCCATATCTAAAGAACTACTGATGTTAGCAGCAATACATTGTTTAGTGATATCCATATCTAAAGAACTACTGATGTTAGCAGCAATACATTGTTTAGTGATATCCATATCTAAAGAACTACTGATGTTAGGTGCAATACATTGTTTAGTGATATCCATATCTAAAGAACTACTGATGTTAGGTGCAATACATTGTTTAGTGATATCCATATCTAAAGAACTACTGATGTTAGGTGCAATACATTGTTTAGTGATATCCATATCTAAAGAACTACTGATGTTAGGTGCAATACATTGTTTAGTGATATCCATATCTAAAGAACTACTGATGTTAGGAGCAATACATTGTTTAGTGATATCCATATCTAAAGAACTACTGATGTTAGGTGCAATACATTGTTTAGTGATATCCATATCTAAAGAACTACTGATGTTAGGTGCAATACATTGTTTAGTGATATCCATATCTAAAGAACTACTGATGTTAGGTGCAATACATTGTTTAGTGATATCCATATCTAAAGAACTACTGATGTTAGGTGCAAATACATTGTTTAGTGATATCCATATCTAAAGAACTACTGATGTTAGGCTGCAATACATTGTTTAGTGATATCCATATCTAAAGAACTACTGATGTTAGGTGCAATACATTGTTTAGTGATATCCATATCTAAAGAACTACTGATGTTAGGTGCAATACATTGTTTAGTGATATCCATATCTAAAGAACTACTGATGTTAGGTGCAATACATTGTTTAGTGATATCCATATCTAAAGAACTACTGATGTTAGGTGCAATACATTGTTTAGTGATATCCATATCTAAAGAACTACTGATGTTAGGTGTAATACATTGTTTAGTGATATCCATATCTAAAGAACTACTGATGTTAGGTGTAATACATTGTTTAGTGATATCCATATCTAAAGAACTACTGATGTTAGGAGCAATACATTGTTTAGTGATATCCATATCTAAAGAACTACTGATGTTAGGTGCAATACATTGTTTAGTGATATCCATATCTAAAGAACTACTGATGTTAGGTGCAATACATTGTTTAGTGATATCCATATCTAAAGAACTACTGATGTTAGGCTGCAATACATTGTTTAGTGATATCCATATCTAAAGAACTACTGATGTTAGGTGCAATACATTGTTTAGTGATATCCATATCTAAAGAACTACTGATGTTAGGTGTAATACATTGTTTAGTGATATCCATATCTAAAGAACTACTGATGTTAGGTGTAATACATTGTTTAGTGATATCCATATCTAAAGAACTACTGATGTTAGGTGTAATACATTGTTTAGTGATATCCATATCTAAAGAACTACTGATGTTAGGTGCAATACATTGTTTAGTGATATCCATATCTAAAGAACTACTGATGTTAGGCAGCAATACATTGTTTAGTGATATCCATATCTAAAGAACTACTGATGTTAGGTGCAATACATTGTTTAGTGATATCCATATCTAAAGAACTACTGATGTTAGGTGTAATACATTGTTTAGTGATATCCATATCTAAAGAACTACTGATGTTAGGTGTAATACATTGTTTAGTGATATCCATATCTAAAGAACTACTGATGTTAGGTGTAATACATTGTTTAGTGATATCCATATCTAAAGAACTACTGATGTTAGGTGTAATACATTGTTTAGTGATATCCATATCTAAAGAACTACTGATGTTAGCAGCAATACATTGTTTAGTGATATCCATATCTAAAGAACTACTGATGTTAGGTGCAATACATTGTTTAGTGATATCCATATCTAAAGAACTACTGATGTTAGGTGTAATACATTGTTTAGTGATATCCATATCTAAAGAACTACTGATGTTAGGTGTAATACATTGTTTAGTGATATCCATATCTAAAGAACTACTGATGTTAGCTGCAATACATTGTTTAGTGATATCCATATCTAAAGAACTACTGATGTTAGGTGCAATACATTGTTTAGTGATATCCATATCTAAAGAACTACTGATGTTAGGTGCAATACATTGTTTAGTGATATCCATATCTAAAGAACTACTGATGTTAGGTGCAATACATTGTTTAGTGATATCTATATCTAAAGAACTACTGATGTTAGGTGCAATACATTGTTTAGTGATATCCATATCTAAAGAACTACTGATGTTAGGTGTAATACATTGTTTAGTGATATCCATATCTAAAGAACTACTGATGTTAGCTGCAATACATTGTTTAGTGATATCCATATCTAAAGAACTACTGATGTTAGGTGTAATACATTGTTTAGTGATATCCATATCTAAAGAACTACTGATGTTAGGCTGCAATACATTGTTTAGTGATATCCATATCTAAAGAACTACTGATGTTAGGTGCAATACATTGTTTAGTGATATCCATATCTAAAGAACTACTGATGTTAGGTGCAATACATTGTTTAGTGATATCCATATCTAAAGAACTACTGATGTTAGCAGCAATACATTGTTTAGTGATATCCATATCTAAAGAACTACTGATGTTAGGTGCAATACATTGTTTAGTGATATCCATATCTAAAGAACTACTGATGTTAGGTGCAATACATTGTTTAGTGATATCCATATCTAAAGAACTACTGATGTTAGGTGCAATACATTGTTTAGTGATATCCATATCTAAAGAACTACTGATGTTAGGTGCTAATACATTGTTTAGTGATATCCATATCTAAAGAACTACTGATGTTAGGTGCAATACATTGTTTAGTGATATCCATATCTAAAGAACTACTGATGTTAGGTGCAATACATTGTTTAGTGATATCCATATCTAAAGAACTACTGATGTTAGCAGCAATACATTGTTTAGTGATATCCATATCTAAAGAACTACTGATGTTAGGTGCAATACATTGTTTAGTGATATCCATATCTAAAGAACTACTGATGTTAGGTGCAATACATTGTTTAGTGATATCCATATCTAAAGAACTACTGATGTTAGGTGTAATACATTGTTTTAGTGATATCCATATCTAAAGAACTACTGATGTTAGGTGTAATACATTGTTTAGTGATATCCATATCTAAAGAACTACTGATGTTAGGTGCAATACATTGTTTAGTGATATCCATATCTAAAGAACTACTGATGTTAGCAGCAATACATTGTTTAGTGATATCCATATCTAAAGAACTACTGATGTTAGGTGCAATACATTGTTTAGTGATATCCATATCTAAAGAACTACTGATGTTAGGTGCAATACATTGTTTAGTGATATCCATATCTAAAGAACTACTGATGTTAGGTGTAATACATTGTTTAGTGATATCCATATCTAAAGAACTACTGATGTTAGGTGCAATACATTGTTTAGTGATATCCATATCTAAAGAACTACTGATGTTAGGTGTAATACATTGTTTAGTGATATCCATATCTAAAGAACTACTGATGTTAGGTGTAATACATTGTTTAGTGATATCCATATCTAAAGAACTACTGATGTTAGGTGTAATACATTGTTTAGTGATATCCATATCTAAAGAACTACTGATGTTAGGTGTAATACATTGTTTAGTGATATCCATATCTAAAGAACTACTGATGTTAGCAGCAATACATTGTTTAGTGATATCCATATCTAAAGAACTACTAATGTTAGGTGCAATACATTGTTTAGTGATATCCATATCTAAAGAACTACTGATGTTAGGTGTAATACATTGTTTAGTGATATCCATATCTAAAGAACTACTGATGTTAGGTGTAATACATTGTTTAGTGATATCCATATCTAAAGAACTAATGATGTTAGGTGTAATACATTGTTTAGTGATATCCATATCTAAAGAACTACTGATGTTAGGTGTAATACATTGTTTAGTGATATCCATATCTAAAGAACTACTGATGTTAGCAGCAATACATTGTTTAGTGATATCCATATCTAAAGAACTTATTATGTTAGGTGCAATACATTGTTTAGTGATATCCATATCTAAAGAACTACTGATGTTAGGTGTAATACATTGTTTAGTGATATCCATATCTAAAGAACTACTGATGTTAGGTGTAATACATTGTTTAGTGATATCCATATCTAAAGAACTACTGATGTTAGGTGCAATACATTGTTTTAGTGATATCCATATCTAAAGAACTACTGATGTTAGCAGCAATACATTGTTTAGTGATATCCATATCTAAAAGAACTACTGATGTTAGCAGCAATACATTGTTTAGTGATATCCATATCTAAAGAACTACTGATGTTAGGTGCAATACATTGTTTAGTGATATCCATATCTAAAGAACTACTGATGTTAGGTGTAATACATTGTTTAGTGATATCCATATCTAAAGAACTACTGATGTTAGGTGCAATACATTGTTTAGTGATATCCATATCTAAAGAACTACTGATGTTAGCAGCAATACATTGTTTAGTGATATCCATATCTAAAGAACTACTGATGTTAGGAGCAATACATTGTTTAGTGATATCCATATCCAGGGCCGGATTTACATCTCAGGTGCCTGTAGGCACAAAAACCTGAAGCGCCCCCCCCCCCCCTTCCTCACAAAAAAAGTGAAAAAAATTAGGGTGATTTTTTTTATTATTATTATTATTTAGGACAGCTTAAAAAAAATTGGTGTATAGCATTAAAGCCCAGTTTTTCTGAATCATATACAGGATTTACTGTTACTAACATCTAAGGGTTGTTATTGTATTTAGACAAAAAAAACTTATAAATATATTGTTCTTTCTACAACAGTTTTGTGAAAAATGCTTTCATCTTTGTTTTGTTTTTAAATCCCTCACGGATTTTAAGGTTTCTATCACCTCTTTCATCTCCTCTAAATGATAAATATATAAGGTGTATGAAGCACTTTGTAATAAAAAAAAAGTTAAATTATAATTTAGGGGCAATTGGGCCATTGAAAAACAATTGCAGCAAGTAAAATGTTCATTTATTCAGAACATTGTCATGTTGTCACACATTATTATTATTATTATCAGTTATATGTAGAGCAGCAATGCACTTGATTAGTATGTTAATTTATGAAGCAAAAAGAGTAATTACAAGGTGTTTGACCCTTTTAAGGTCATGAGGTCACCATTCACCAGTTTAACAGCCCTTCTTTGAAGATAATATGGATGGATTTGAGTTACCTGTAGATCTGGCAGGTCAGTTTATATATGTTTTTATGAATTGGAGCAACCAGCCATGTTTTATTTTGCTGCAGATGTGCAGAGCAGCAGAAGAGGTGCCCAGTTGCCCACAATCACTTCAAAAGGGGCCACAACAGGAGCATATATCTAAATGTGCCTACATATGGTACTCAATTGTATGCAGTTACAGTGACATCACTACCTGTGTCTCTATCTTGCTGCTGCTTTGTAATACATAAATCAGGCAATATTCCATGCTTGGTGTGTGTGCCATACATACATATTAAATTTCATGTATAGGTCTGAGTATCAGATTTCAACATGCAATATATATATTTTTTTAAATTGCTAATCTTTAATCCACTTTGTCTCTAACATGTTTCCCGGTCACTAACTGTCACACCCATAGCTTGCAGTTGGATTTTAATCACATTTATTTAAAAACTGAGGTTATTGCATTATCAAACAGCTCTTAATTTTTTCTTTGTTTTGAGATGCCCTTATTTATATTTAGATGTTTGCTATATTCCAGTAAATAACCTAATCATGCAATTTGATGCTATAACATTAGCATTCTATAATTTAAAATATATTTATGTACTGTCTGTTACTGTCTATTATGCAGCAGGAAACACAAGATAAGCTGGGGCAAGTGAGAGATTCCTTTATCTAACAGGCTGGGTCAAGGGGTCAAGTGACTGGGAGACCACACAGAGAGAAAGCGTTCCTTTTCAATGGATTAGAACTAGAATCTTTCTTGAGACTAAACCTGCAGTGATGAGACACGCGACACCCCGGTGGGTGAGACGTCATCTGAATGAGGAGCTCGCGCAGAGCTACAGGAAGGAATGTAGAGAGAGGAGGGAGCGCGGGGACTGTCAGGGAGAGAAACATTGCCTTGTGTGCCCCAGGCCAGACAGGACAGGAGATGTCCACATTAAAAGAGAACTCAAACAATGTGAAAGTGTCTCAATTTAATGTACTCACAGTGATGCTGGCTGCTGCTTCTAATTAATTCTCCCGACCCCAGGCAGGTGACAGTCCTCCTCCTCCTCTTCTCTCCTCCTTCTTGCGCAGTCAGCTCCGCATCAGGGTCAGTGAGTGTGACATCACTGACGTGGCGCCTCATTGGCTGGCACACGGAGCCGCAGAATTTCAATGCAAAAAATAATAAAAAATTGCAGATAACAGTCACTGTCTCTTACAGGCAGGCGCCCCTCACTGCAGTGCGCCTGTAGGCACATGCCTACTGTGCCTATTGGGAAATCCGGCCCTGTCCATATCTAAAGAACTACTGATGTTAGGTGTAATACATTGTTTTAGTGATATCCATATCTAAAGAACTACTGATGTTAGGTGCAATACATTGTTTAGTGATATCCATATCTAAAGAACTACTGATGTTAGGTGCAATACATTGTTTAGTGATATCCATATCTAAAGAACTACTGATGTTAGGAGCAATACATTGTTTAGTGATATCCATATCTAAAGAACTACTGATGTTAGGTGTAATACATTGTTTAGTGATATCCATATCTAAAGAACTACTGATGTTAGGTGTAATACATTGTTTAGTGATATCTATATCTAAAGAACTACTGATGTTAGGTGCAATACATTGTTTAGTGATATCCATATCTAAAGAACTACTGATGTTAGGTGCAATACATTGTTTAGTGATATCCATATCTAAAGAACTACTGATGTTAGGTGCAATACATTGTTTAGTGATATCCATATCTAAAGAACTACTGATGTTAGGTGCAATACATTGTTTAGTGATATCCATATCTAAAGAACTACTGATGTTAGGTGCAATACATTGTTTAGTGATATCCATATCTAAAGAACTACTGATGTTAGGTGCAATACATTGTTTAGTGATATCCATATCTAAAGAACTACTGATGTTAGGTGCAATACATTGTTTAGTGATATCCATATCTAAAGAACTACTGATGTTAGGTGCAATACATTGTTTAGTGATATCCATATCTAAAGAACTACTGATGTTAGGTGCAATACATTGTTTAGTGATATCCATATCTAAAGAACTACTGATGTTAGGTGCAATACATTGTTTAGTGATATCCATATCTAAAGAACTACTGATGTTAGGTGCAATACATTGTTTAGTGATATCCATATCTAAAGAACTACTGATGTTAGGTGCAATACATTGTTTAGTGATATCCATATCTAAAGAACTACTGATGTTAGGTGCAATACATTGTTTAGTGATATCCATATCTAAAGAACTACTGATGTTAGGTGCAATACATTGTTTAGTGATATCCATATCTAAAGAACTACTGATGTTAGGCTGCAATACATTGTTTAGTGATATCCATATCTAAAGAACTACTGATGTTAGGTGCAATACATTGTTTAGTGATATCCATATCTAAAGAACTACTGATGTTAGGTGCAATACATTGTTTAGTGATATCCATATCTAAAGAACTACTGATGTTAGGTGTAATACATTGTTTAGTGATATCCATATCTAAAGAACTACTGATGTTAGGTGCAATACATTGTTTAGTGATATCCATATCTAAAGAACTACTGATGTTAGGTGCAATACATTGTTTAGTGATATCCATATCTAAAGAACTACTGATGTTAGCAGCAATACATTGTTTAGTGATATCCATATCTAAAGAACTACTGATGTTAGGTGCAATACATTGTTTAGTGATATCCATATCTAAAGAACTACTGATGTTAGGTGCAATACATTGTTTAGTGATATCCATATCTAAAGAACTACTGATGTTAGGTGCAATACATTGTTTAGTGATATCCATATCTAAAGAACTACTGATGTTAGGTGCAATACATTGTTTAGTGATATCCATATCTAAAGAACTACTGATGTTAGCTGCAATACATTGTTTAGTGATATCCATATCTAAAGAACTACTGATGTTAGGTGCAATACATTGTTTAGTGATATCCATATCTAAAGAACTACTGATGTTAGGTGCAATACATTGTTTAGTGATATCCATATCTAAAGAACTACTGATGTTAGGTGCAATACATTGTTTAGTGATATCCATATCTAAAGAACTACTGATGTTAGGTGCAATACATTGTTTAGTGATATCCATATCTAAAGAACTACTGATGTTAGGTGCAATACATTGTTTAGTGATATCCATATCTAAAGAACTACTGATGTTAGGTGCAATACATTGTTTAGTGATATCCATATCTAAAGAACTACTGATGTTAGGTGCAATACATTGTTTTAGTGATATCCATATCTAAAGAACTACTGATGTTAGGTGCAATACATTGTTTAGTGATATCCATATCTAAAGAACTACTGATGTTAGCTGCAATACATTGTTTAGTGATATCCATATCTAAAGAACTACTGATGTTAGCAGCAATACATTGTTTTAGTGATATCCATATCTAAAGAACTACTGATGTTAGGTGCAATACATTGTTTAGTGATATCCATATCTAAAGAACTACTGATGTTAGGTGCAATACATTGTTTAGTGATATCCATATCTAAAGAACTACTGATGTTAGGTGCAATACATTGTTTAGTGATATCCATATAAAAAGAACTACTGATGTTAGGTTGAAATACATTGTTTAGTGATATCCATATCTAAAGAACTACTGATGTTAGGTGCAATACATTGTTTAGTGATATCCATATCTAAAGAACTACTGATGTTAGGTGCAATACATTGTTTAGTGATATCCATATCTAAAGAACTACTGATGTTAGGTGCAATACATTGTTTAGTGATATCCATATCTAAAGAACTACTGATGTTAGGTGTAATACATTGTTTAGTGATATCCATATCTAAAGAACTACTGATGTTAGGTGCAATACATTGTTTAGTGATATCCATATCTAAAGAACTACTGATGTTAGGTGCAATACATTCTTTAGTGATATCCATATCTAAAGAACTACTGATGTTAGGTGTAATACATTGTTTAGTGATATCCATATCTAAAGAACTACTGATGTTAGGTGCAATACATTGTTTAGTGATATCCATATCTAAAGAACTACTGATGTTAGGTGTAATACATTGTTTAGTGATATCCATATCTAAAGAACTACTGATGTTAGCAGCAATACATTGTTTAGTGATATCTATATCTAAAGAACTACTGATGTTAGGTGCAATACATTGTTTAGTGATATCCATATCTAAAGAACTACTGATGTTAGGTGCAATACATTGTTTAGTGATATCCATATCTAAAGAACTACTAATGTTAGGTGTAATACATTGTTTAGTGATATCCATATCTAAAGAACTACTGATGTTAGGTGTAATACATTGTTTAGTGATATCCATATCTAAAGAACTACTGATGTTAGCAGCAATACATTGTTTAGTGATATCCATATCTAAAGAACTACTGATGTTAGGTGTAATACATTGTTTAGTGATATCCATATCTAAAGAACTACTTATGTAAGGTGCAATACATTGTTTAGTGATATCCATATCTAAAGAACTACTGATGTTAGGTGCAATACATTGTTTAGTGATATCCATATCTAAAGAACTACTGATGTTAGGTGCAATACATTGTTTAGTGATATCCATATCTAAAGAACTACTGATGTTAGGTGCAATACATTGTTTAGTGATATCCATATCTAAAGAACTACTGATGTTAGGTGCAATACATTGTTTAGTGATATCCATATCTAAAGAACTACTGATGTTAGGTGCAATACATTGTTTAGTGATATCCATATCTAAAGAACTACTGATGTTAGGTGTAAACTAATTTTATAATGACAATTTTAAATGATAATTTTTACTTTTCTAACATCTTGGGTTTTTGATGTTATAAATAACCGCTCCCCTTTACACCCCCTTAAAGGAACATGAAACCCAAGTTTTTTATTTCATGAATTAGAAAGAGCAGCACTTTTAAACAACTTTTCAATATACTTCTATTATCTTATTTGTTTCATTCTCCTGATATCTGTTGTTGAAAAACATATCTATATAGGCTCAGTAACTGCTGATTGGTGTCTGCACATAGATGCCTTGTGTGATTGGCTCACCCATGTGCATTGCTATTTCTTCAACAAAAGATATCTAAAGAATGAAGCAAATTAGATAATAGAAATAAATTGTAATGTTGTATAAAATTGTATTCCGTACCTGAATTCTGAAAGAATTTTTTTGGGTTTCATGTCCCTTTAAGTGGATTTTTGGGAAATGGTAAAACCTGTGTTTCTTTGTTTTTAAAGGAGAATCTTAATACCAATTTTCACGCCTGTAACATCTTCGGTTTTTGAAATATAGTTATCCTCATAAAAATCCCCCCTCCCCTTTGGGACGTAATTTCCAAAAATCCTTCCTTAGTGGATGCCTACGTCATAAAAACAATGTAACTTTCAAATTTCACGTTCCTAAGTTAAATGGTTTGAGCTGGGCGTTGATGAGTCAGTCAGTACTTATAATAATAATAATAATTATTATAATAATAATATAAACAAATAAATACATATAGACATACTGTATATAAGTGCATTGCACTTCTCTGTGAAAAGGCATCATCGTGTACTGAAAGATTATGCACCCTGAGTGGCACTGAAAATGAACAGGCACGGAAGTTTTTCTAGCTTTTGTTCTGTCACAGCTGAGTGCATCTCTCTCTTTTTATATTTATGCAAATTACTCTTGGGTCTCCCTAAGAGTAAAAGGGGAAACCAGGCGTGGACTCCTTGCACACATGCCCTTAGAGAGATGCGACTGCACCTCACTGACGAGGCCCACAGAAGGCCAAAACGATCGTCTGGGGTTGTTGTTTCTCTTGTTCAGAGAAGAATTGCCTGGTATTTCGTTGCTGGACTGTCACTGGGCAGGGTCAGACTGATGTGCTACAGGATATTATTTCTCTGTGAAGGGGCATAGTGTGCTAAAGAGCGTGCACCCTGAGTTGCATTGGAAATGAACAGGCATGGAAGTTTTTCTAGCTTTTGTTCTGTCTGAGCTAAGTGTGTCTCTTTCTCCTTATTTATTTATATATATATATATATAAACAAATAAATAAATACATATAGACATATATAAGTGCATTGCACCCTTTGCAGTTAAGTAAATGAAAACATGTAAAAACATATTTATGCAATATTCATATTTAATAAAGTGTTATACTGTATTTACTGTAAATATTTCACATTCTAATGTTCTGCACATAGCAGAATATCTTCTATGTATTTATAAATAGATCATTATATATATATAATTCCAGGAGAAAGCACTCACCTAACCAGCCATCAGGTACCAGTGTGCAGAAAGTTATAATATAAAGTCTAAAAAAGATTGCACTCACTGGATTTTAAACAAAAAGAAATTTACTCGTGTGACGTTTCAGGGTATTCACCCCATCCTCAGACAAAGTTAAAGTGAACAGTGAACAGTTATATACACATAAAAAAAACCTCCCCTCTAAGTGCAGCCAATCAGAAAGTAATACCACCTCATTGGTGCATCAGTACAAACATATAACATGTGAATTTGAGTGATCACAATAGTACCACAAAAATAAAGCAATGAATCTAAACACAATGGCCCATAGTTATTAAGGACTGGCGGACCTGATCTGACACTGCGGGTCAGGTCCGCCAGACCTCGCTGAATACGGCGAGCAATACGCTTGCCGTATTCAGCATTGCACCAGTTCTCACAAGAGATGCTGGTGCAACCCCGCCCCCTGCAGACTTGCGGCCAATCTGACGCCAGCAGGGGGGTGTCAATCAACCCGATCGTACTCGATCGGGTTGATTTCCGGTGATGTCTGTCCGCCTGCTCAGAGCAGGCAGACAGGTTATGGAGCAGCGGCCTTTGTGACCGCTGCTTTATAACTGCTGTTCCTGGCGAGTCTGATGACTCGCCAGAAACACAGGGCATCAAGCTCCATTCGGAGCTTGATACATATGCCCCAATATATAAAACTAAGCATAATTATTTAACTATAAACCCAATCATGTGTTTTTATTCAAACGCCATCAAGTGTATGAGTAATGGATGCTGTATTGACAGCGTGATAAGTGTTGTGACTGTCTCTTTAAACTAAATCTAATCCCCATAGCGCTCTATACCACCACAGTCCCCACAAGGTAAACACAGACCCATAATGTACCCTAGCGCTCTATACCACCACAGTCCCCACAGGGTAAACACAGACCCCTAATGTACCATAGCGCTCTATACCACCACAGTCCCCACAGGGTAAACCCAGACCCCTAATGTACCATAGCGCTCTATACCACCACAGTCCCCACAAGGTAAACCCAGACCCCTAATGTACCATAGCGCTCTATACCACCACAGTCCCCACAAGGTAAACCCAGGCCCCTAATGTACCATAGCGCTCTATACCACCACAGTCCCCACAAGGTAAACACAGACCCCTAATGTACCATAGCGCTCTATACCACCACAGTCCCCACAGGGTAAACCCAGGCCCCTAATGCACCATAGCGCTCTATACCACCACAGTCCCCACAAGGTAAACACAGACCCCTAATGTACCATAGCGCTCTATACCACCACAGTCCCCACAGGGTAAACCCAGGCCCCTAATGTACCATAGCGCTCTATACCACCACAGTCCCCACAAGGTAAACACAGACCCATAATGTACCATAGCGCTCTATACCACCACAGTCCCCACAGGGTAAACCCAGGCCCCTAATGTACCATAGCGCTCTATACCAACACAGTCCCTACAGGGTAAACACAGACCCATAATGTACCATAGCGCTCTATACCACCACAGTCCCCACAGGGTAAACCCAGACCCCTAATGTACCATAGCGTTCTATACCACCACAGTCCCACAGGGTAAACCCAGGCCCCTAATGTACCATAGCGCTCTATACCACCACAGTCCCCACAGGGTAAACCCAGACCACTAATGTACCATAGCGCTCTATACCACCACAGTCCCCACAAGGTAAACCCAGACCCCTAATGTACCATAGCGCTCTATACCACCACTGTCCCCACAAGGTAAACACAGACCCATAATGTACCATAGCGCTCTATACCAACACAGTCCCCACAGGGTAAACACAGACCCATAATGTACCATAGCGCTCTATACCAACACAGTCCCCACAGGGTAAACACAGACCCATAATGTACCATAGCGCTCTATACCACCACAGTCCGCACAGAGTAAACACAGACCCATAATGTACCATAGCGCTCTATACCAACACAGTCCCCACAGGGTAAACACAGACCCATAATGTACCATAGCGCTCTATACCACCACAGTCCACACAGGGTAAACCCAGGCCCCTAATGTACCATAGCGCTCTATACCACCACAGTCCCCACAGGGTAAACACAGACCCCTAATGTACCGTAGCGCTCTATACCACCACAGTCCCCACAGGGTAAACACAGACCCCTAATGTACCGTAGCGCTCTATACCACCACAGTCCCCACAGGGTAAATCCAGACCCTTAATGTACCATAGCGCTCTATACCACCACAGTCCCCACAAGGTAAACACAGACCCATAATGTACCATAGCGCTCTATACCACCACAGTCCCCACAAGGTAAACACAGACCCATAATGTACCATAGCGCTCTATACCACCACAGTCCCCACAAGGTAAACACAGACCCATAATGTACCATAGCGCTCTATACCACCACAGTCCCCACAAGGTAAACCCAGGCCCCTAATGTACCATAGCACTCTATACCACCACAGTCCCCACAAGGTAAACACAGACCCCTAATGTACCATAGCGCTCTATACCACCACAGTCCCCACAAGTTAAACCCAGGCCCCTAATGTACCATAGCGCTCTATACCACCACAGTCCCCACAAGGTAAACACAGACCCATAATGTACCATAGCGCTCTATACCACCACAGTCCCCACAGGGTAAACCCAGACCCCTAATGTACCATAGCGCTCTATACCAACACAGTCCCCACAAGGTAAACCCAGGCCCCTAATGTACCATAGCGCTCTATACCACCACAGTCCCCACAGGGTAAACCCAGACCCCTAATGTACCATAGCGCTCTATACCAACACAGTCCCCACAAGGTAAACCCAGGCCCCTAATGTACCATAGCACTCTATACCAACACAGTCCCCACAAGGTAAACCCAGACCCATAATGTACCATAGCGCTCTATACCACCACAGTCCCCACAAGGTAAACCCAGGCCCCTAATGTACCATAGCGCTCTATACCACCACAGTCCCCACAAGGTAAACCCAGGCCCTAATGTACCATAGCACTCTATACCACCACAGTCCCCACAAGGTAAACCCAGACCCCTAATGTACCATAGCGTTCTATACCACCACAGTCCCCACAGGGTAAACCCAGACCCCTAATGTACCATAGCACTCTATACCACCACAGTCCCCACAGGGTAAACCCAGGCCCCTAAGGTACAATAGCGCTCTATACCACCACAGTCCCCACAAGGTAAACTGGTATATTTCCCTCATCTCTAAAACATGCACTGGTCACACCTATCCTCAAAAAACATTCCCTCGATACAACCTCCCCTTCCAATTACCACCATATTTCTATACTCCCTCTTGCCTCAAAGCTCCTCGAAAAGCTAGTTTACGAACGTCTATCCCATTTCCTTACACTAAACTCTCTTCTTGACCCACTGCAATCTGGATTTCATTCCCATCACTCTACAGAGACAGCAATTGTCAAGGTTACCAATGACCTACTTACAGCAAAATCCAAAGGCCACTTCTCTCTGCTTATCCTCCTTGACCTGTCTGCAGCCTTTGACACTGTAGACCACCCTCTTCTGCTCCAAACCCTCCAATCCTTCGGCATCTGTGACACAGCTCTCTCATGGTTCTCTTCCTATCTGACTAACCACACATTTAGTGTAGCCTTCTCCGGAGCATCCTCTGCCCTGTTACCACTTTCTGTTGGGGTACCTCAAGGCTCTGTCCTTGGTTCCCTTCTCTTTTTTCAATCTACACGTCGTCACTAGGTTCCTTAATAAAGTCCCATGGGTTTCAATACCATTTGTATGCCGATGACACCCAAATCTACCTCTCTGCACCAGACCTACCTCCTTCCTTACTAACCCGTGTCACTAACTGTCTCTCACATCTCATCTTGGATGTCCTCTCACTACCTTAAGCTAAATCTCTCCAAAACTGAACTCCTTATTTTTTCCCCTTCTTCCAATGTCTCCACCCCCGAAATTTCTATAACTGTTGATAATTCCATCATTACCCCTACCCCGCACGCCCGATGTCTTGGGGTCACACTTGACTCAGATCTTTCCTTCACTCCTCACATTCAGTCCTTGGCTAAAGCCTGCCGCTTCCACCTTAAAAACATCGCTAAAATTAGACATTTCCTTACACATGATACAACCAAGATTTAAATCAACTCTCTCATCCTTTCCCGCCTCGACTACTGCAACTCCGTCCTCTCTGGTCTACCTAGCTGCCGCATAGCTCCTTTACAATCCATTATGAATGCCTCTGCCAGGCTCATCTTCCTTACTCGTCGCTCTTCATCTGCTGCACCTCTCTGACAATCCCTTCACTGGCTTCCTCTTGCCTCTAGGATTAAACATAAAATCCTCACCCTGACATATAAAGCTCTCAACTGCACTGCTCCCCCCTACATCTCAGAACTTGTCTCTAGATACTCTCCCTCCCGTCCCCTTCGATCAGCTCAGGATCTCCTCCTCTCTTGTTACTTCCTCACATTCCCGTTTACAGGACTTCTCCAGACTGGCCCCCATCTTGTGGAATTCCCTGCCTCGCTCCATAAGACTCTCCCCTAGTTTTAACAGCTTCAAGCACTCCCTAAAAACTCTACTATTCAGGGATGCATACAACCAAAACTAACCTTTCCTAACTCCATTGCTTTCCCCTTGAACCCCTTTGTCATGATCCGGTGTACATGCGTTCAGGACACAGACCCTCAGGGCAGTGGTAGGGATTTGAAGACACCGACCCCTGACCCGGGTAAGAGTATCCTGGACGTAGATAGATGATATTCTGTGATTCATAGTTGCTAGAAGTTATTGTAGAATTCATGGAGAGTGCAACATTTATATACAATATATTCTGGCTTCACTGTGACTTATAGTTAGTTAATAGGAGTAGCTGCAGGATTCAATGAGAGAAAAATATAGCAATGTGGAATGTTCAGGCTTCAGAGTAAACTGGTAGAAAATTGACACTTAGATGCAAACAAAGGTTTGTTGCAGGTTTACAGTACATAATATTATATAGAGCTGTATGTCAGAATTAAGCAGAGCAGCACAGGTGATAAACAAGTTGCAAGTTTTAGGCATTAATTGCTGTTTGTGCATATATATGCAAACTAAGGTTTGTTGCAGGTTCACAGTACATAATATTATATATAGCTGTATATCAGTAATAAGTAGAGCAGCACAGGTGATAGACAAGTTGCAAGTTTTAGGCATTAATTACATTTGTGCATATATATGCAAACTAAGGTTTGTTGCAGGTTCACAGTACATAATATTATATATAGTTGTATGTCAGTAATAAGCAGAGCAGCACAGGTGATAGTCAAGTTGCAAGTTTTAGGCATCAATAACTGTTTGTGCATATATTGGAGAATCACATGAAAGCTTTTAACTGAACACATAGATGCAGAGTTCTGAATATGTTAACATATTTGTAGAATGATATTTCAGCTATGACAACTTGTAGCAGAGAATAGTTATAAAGTTCTGAGTAAGATGCTGTTGTAATAATTAGAGAGTGATGATAACCAAAAGTATACTTGATTTATAATAAAGTTCAGAGTTTGTTAAGTAGCAGTATCCAGGTAACAAAATGGAATTATTTGGATACTTGCGATTTGATGATTTTAAGCAGAGGAAATAGGGAAAGCTGAAGCTTGAATAAGTTGGTAGAATTCATGCAGGAAACAGCCACAGACCTCAGTTGTTTTCAGGATCACAACTTCAAAGTTAATGCAAAGCACATAAGACCCAAGAAGGCTTAAAAAGAGGCTGAGGGAATCAGGTGCATGAAGGATTAATCAGGCAGGCAAGCTGAATGTATATACTGCCGAAAAAGCATGAGTGTCAGAATAAGGAAAGGCAGTCTTAAAGGGATAGTGACATTAGGCTGAGATATGTTACAGACCCCCCTCCTTAAAGGCGACCTCCAGACGCTGAATGCAATCCAAAAGGGGAGAGAACAAAAATGATATGAAGAGCCGGTAGTAGGTGTATGGAGGTAGTGAGTCCAATCGGAAATCAAGAAAGGAGGGTTGGAGATCTCTTGAAAAAGAAAAATGACAAAGCAAAGGCCATGGAATTCAGGTATCAAAAGATCTTGACAATGATGAGAGTAAAACTTGAAGTCATCTTTCTTGTAGTCATCGTGAGAATGCATGACTGTGACATACAATGAGCTTCCTACCACAGAATCATCTTGAGAGTTGATAGGCGGATGTTCTTCATGATAGATGACCATGTACACAGTCAAGAAAAGGCACCCAGTCCTAGACATATGAATAGGCTTTCCTCAACTTCAGAAATAGAGATGCAGCATTCTGGATTGATAACCAGATTAACCACCTTTGGGTCAGAGATTTGAGTATCCTCAGAATTAACCTCTTGGCTGAGGATTAGATATACTCCAAAAGAAAAAGCTATAGCCACTTCTAACCCAATAGCAGGGCTTACTTCAAAGTAGGAGATAGGAGTGTAGAGAGCAAGAGTTGACCAGTTCTTGTCTTCTTCTGGTTCAATATCAAATGTGTCTTTACTGGATTCAGAATCAAGAGTGTCCACACTAGGATCAGGTATATGAATGCCCACACCAGGGCAAGGTTCAGGAATACCCAAATCTTGGCAAGGTTCAGGAATATCCTCAGTAGGATCAGGTGAAGGAATGCCCATGCCAGGGCAAGGTTCAGAAGTACCCACATCTGGGCAAGGTTCAGGAATATCCACATCTGGGCAAGGTTCAGGAATATCCTCAGTAGGATCGGGTGAAGGAATGCCCATGCCAGGGCAAGGTTCAACTATAGAAAAAGAACCCACTTTAGAGCCAGGAACCATACTCTCTTCAGAGCAGAGGGCAAGGCTTTCTTCAGGGTTCACAAACGAAGAATTTACAAGATCCACTTTAGAGCCAAGAACCATACTCGCTTCTGAGCAGAGGGCATGGCTATCTTCAGGATCAAGTATTATTACACCCATTTCTGGGTTAAACAAAGGAATACCCATACCAGGGTCAAAAACAGGAGAGTCCACCTTGCTGCCAGGTTTAGTAGTATCATCATGGAAAACAGGGACAGAAATAGCCACTGGGGAATCTTCTTGAAGAACTTTTGTACACGTTTCAGGGTCAAGAACGTCCACTTGCGAACTAGGTTCAATGTTGTCCTCATAGGGTTCAGTATCAGGAATTCCTGTACAGGGAACAGATGTAGAAGAAAATGTAGGTTGATGCGCAGTATCTCCCAAGGAAAACATTTTCTTAGATGCAGTAACAGAAGAATTTTGAAAAGGTGGAGTGTACTGAAATATGCCACTCTCAGGTAGATGCGGAGGAATTGTGATACAAGATTCTGACTGAGAGGTTTTCTGTGGCTCAGCAGGTTGTATATCTGGAACAAAATTATCTTTTTCTTCTAGCACAGGGTTTACAGACATTGAGGCAGCATGAGAGGGATGTAAGGAATCAGTAGTTGAAAGCAGTGTTTGTAATTGTAGAGTTTGAGAAGATAAACCATTAAGTGCTTCAAAAACAGACTGATGGCGGGGGCGGAGCTAGCTCAGGAGCAGAGCGGTCGCATCTCACTACAGCTCCGTAATAAACATTACTTTAACCTGAAAATTCGACCGATTGGCTCCATATATATATATATACCTAATTGGTCTACTGCTCACACCAAGGGTTACTACCAACAAGTCCTGACCCCTGAGGACCGCTATGTGAATATAAAAAAAATCGGAATTTGCTTGTGCCTATCACAGAAACAATAGTGGTGAAGTTATGGCGTGTAATCTGCATCGGCTCAATGAGTGGCTGGATACCTTTAGTACAGCACTTGTGGAGGCAGTGGCTGCAGCTTTCAACTCGCCCGTTGTAAGTATCGCTTCTTCGGAGGCCCGAGCTGATTTTGAGTGGACGTGCGACAGTGAGGAAGGGCAAGAAGGGATTGGGCAGCCGCCATCTTTGTTTACAAGACCGCAGTTCAGTACATCATGTGACGACATACAGGAGACCTGGGCGATCATCGGGCCAGATGTCGGTGCGAGCATGAAAACTAACAATAAGTTACACAATTCACTATTAGATGCCTTCTCTGCAGTTTCAGGAGTGAGGTCACTGGCTGCTCCACCTCAGAGTGCTGGAGGGTTGAGGTCGCCGCTGGGATTGCTTACAACCCTATCAGGTCAACCAATCTACCGGAACCCCTCTAGGCTACAAGCTTTGTCTTGCGACAGTAGAGCAAGGTTTGATGGACTGGGAACCTATGGAAGTATATGAAAAGACATTTTACACCGCTCTTTTCTTGTGATCTGCCTGCTTAGCCCTGACAATGTGCTCTCTAAATTCATCATGCATAAAAGGGGAATAGGGTAAATATATTTATACAGTCATAGACTCTGCTCCCGCGGTCCACTGCATAGGATACCCACAAGTGGAGCTCCTGATTACAGTATACTTTATCTTGTACATGTACAAATACTGTGTCCGGAATAAAAATGCACCCACTTTCAGTACCGATTCATATTCTAATATCTACGCAGAGTTCTCTGCAATTCCATCAGAACTGGTGTTGGTTAATTTGAACAGAACTAGAACAGTTATCCCAATGATCTCTACTAGTTGGATACGTCGCAAATCGGAAGGCTCTCTAATTAACCCTACATGGCACAAGACATATTATGAAGTGAGCTATATTTGATAAAGGCTTGTCTGTACCTATATACTTCTCCCAGTTTAATGCCATGATTGTGCTCGGGACCTATGACATTTGATTGCTTACTAGCCTGATCTGCCTGACCACATAATTCCACTATCAGTAACTGTTTCTACACTGTTTATATACACTATGTTTTATAGTTGGTGGAAATTCTTTTGTTTTATAATGTATATTTTAGATATTATGGTTTGTTTTTTTTAAGCTGATTCACTTTGGATTTTCTATACTGAGTGAAGTCTAGGGCTACACAGCTCTCACCCTTTGTATCAGACCCTTAATATACAAGAGCCATGTTCCTACACATACACCCTAGGCACTTATCAGCTAATATTAAGTGACAAATGCTGCAGTTTTGTGTGGGCGTACACTAATGCTTAAGATACTATATCATTCTGATTTGAGACACTACAAATATCTTTTACACATTCTGCTGGGTTGCCTGCGGCCGAGGTGACCTAGCAAATATACCATATATATCCTGATATAGCTACATTTTGGGATATTTTATATGCAAAGTTGCATACTGTCTCCTAGCCCACCTATATTAAGGTAAATAACGGCATTATAGAGATAATAATGTCCATCTAAGTAGCATTATCAGTATATTTTTTATCCAGTTAGAATGGCCATATTGTTTATTTGGTGCTTTCATATAAGGGTGCTTTAATACTTAATATAATATACCTAACAAATCCATCCAGTGTGTCTGGCTTCTACAACCATAGTTATACCTATACGCCATATTTGGTTAGCCCTAGAAGACCACCCTACTTTAGAAAAAATAGGGAATATAAATCCATAGTTAAACATAGAGCACTATAAAGTAAATTGCTTCATGATCCATTGCGCCTCCAGCTCTCTGGCATTATATGCATCTCCATATACCAATGTCCAACATATGCATATACGGAATAACTCTCTTTTGTCCAATTATAATAAAATAATAAAAAAAAAAATATTTTCTTTTTAAATTATCCTTGCATATCACCAAGAGACAACATAAGATGAGAATAAATATTCAAACATTCAGAGGTACTAACTCCCAAAAAACTGATCTCTAATTCAGATTGCTATAAATATCCCAATAAAGCATTTTTTATCAATCTTATTTGGCACTTACACTTATATAGATTTATTAAAATATCCTTTAGCCTGACATATACATCTAGCAAGGGAGTTCTGTTATTATTATTTATTTATTTATTTATTTATTTATTTATGTATGTGCACAACATTTTAAGATTATGTTTAGTAGATATGGTAACAATCCAAAATGAGTGTATTTATTTAATCTAGATAGATTTTTCTAAACTATTGTCTTCTCATTTGTTTTCTTATTATCATATAAACTTTTTTCTACCATTTGGGATATAACATAGAAGCCACTAATTACTTGTTGCTGTTTCTCTGTGTCAAAACTGACCATATTCATGTTTCTTATGAGTTAGCAAAGCATTTGATTGTGTATTTTCTGCATCTAAATGGTTAATAGGGGTGTGCTTAACACCAACCAATAACCATCTGTTTTGTAACCTTTTTAAGTAGGCACTTACCTGTGTCTAATCAGGTTTATGAGTACGGCACCTAGCCGAAACGCGTAAAACCTGATACTCTTACTGTGTGAACCATGTTATTTTTTAATGTGAAGAAATAAAGGCTGTTTTTACATATATATGGATACTGGGATCGCTTGCTCTTTTTCTTTTTTGATATCAACACTATAAAGCCTCAGTGTATAATTTAACTACTTACCCTTAATTAAGATGAGGTTATACTCTAATTCCATGAGCACTATCTAGAATACTATTACTACTAACCACGTGGGACCAACATGTTTTATTAAGGCAGACCCATGGATCACCTAATAATCTCCATATATTATATTTTAATTCTTAGCATGTATAATTGTATAAACCTAATCTCCCCCACCCCATAGGGCCCATACCTGGGTGTTTAGGTTTCTTTCCATAGAAATGGGGAAGTTATGATATGATTTGGCTACATCACACTTTCACACCTACATCGGCCTTCCATATGGTTAGATGCCAACGGGAAGAGGGAAACCTTACTTCACATTTTAATATTATTTAGTTAGGGTATAGCTCCTCCTCCAAACCCCCACCAATTTATTGGTGTTTAATCCAGTCTTACAGTGCGGATAGCTACATTACAGAATACAAGGTGGGAGGCACTGACAAGAAGCAGATGATCCTCTACGGTACAAATAACAATTAGGAAACACAGTTGGTAGTATGACATAATAAGATTTATTGAGATTTTTTCTTGCCTTGGCTGAATGTTTTGCTAACTTTCTCTCCCAAGTGTATTTACCCCCCCCCATGATACCATTGAGCCTACTTCGTAGGCAAAGGAATATGAATCCCATAGCAACATTTATGTTCTCTTTACATGACAACCATCTAAATCATTCATCAGGATTATCTCCTTTTAGTGATCTCAACAATATTGTACTATTAAATATACGCAGATGTTTGTTCAATTGTTTTTCTTAAGATGATAAGGATTCGTTGATGAGCGTGCCACATATATTTCCAGGAGACTGATATGTTCTTCATGATGGTTGAAACTTATTTCATAATAATTGTTGATATTTATATTTACTGTTATCCACTATACTAAGCCCAAAAGTGGCTATAGACCCAATTTACTTACCTCCATCGAATATTTACATTTTACCATGGTCCAAGAGTGGCCTACTATTTTCATAGGAGGTATATATCAATATAAAAATGATGAAATGGCTATCTTTGCCCATTATATGATGAATCTGTATTTACCTGATTGTACAACTCTTCATAAGCTGTATATGTTTATAATAACCTTAATAAAAATTGCTTGAAAAAAACAAACAAACAAAAAAAAAAAAACAGACTAGAGACAACATCCAGCTTGGTGTGGAGTGTATGATGAGGCAATAGAGGATCTGGCACAACAGAAAATGAAACAGGAGATTCAGGCTGAGTTTACTCTTTACGCTTCTGATTTTCTGTAGGCAGAAAGATTTTCTTTTTCTTCTTTTTTTTTTAGAGAGCTTAGATAACTGATATTTCTTCCCAATATGAGGCTTCTTAGGGTGCTGCCACTGTGGCCTGGAGTACCTTATATCAGGTTGAGAACAGAAATCCTCTTCATCACTGGATGCATAATTCTGATGTAATAAATCAGCATAGTAGTTGAGGGGACCATTTATCCAAACAGCAGTCTGTAAACCAGATGTCTCTTCTTCCGGCTCTGAATCTGTCCAATCTACAGAATCCATGGGAATATCAGAAATAGGAAGATCAGTATTTCCATGAGAGGTTTCATGATGGGAGCTGTCTGTATCATCTATATTGTAAATATAGCTACCAAGGATGTCATTATAGCAAATAGGTTGAGGTTTTGTCTGAGTTTGTGGCAAATTAAAGTTGCGCTCATACCAGTCTAATGCCAGTTCAGCTGGATCTGTGAAGTCATCCTCCCTGTTGACATATTCAGACTCAGAATCAGTATCATCAGGATAGGAATCACAAACAGGAGGCGTAGATGGTATTCTGGAACAGTAGTCCTGTTTCTTTAAATTTTTAAAGATCTGATTTTTTTCTGCTGAATCTATGGATACTTCCTCTTCATTTTGATAGTCAGATTCAGAATCAGTTTCACCAAAATGTAAATCACGAACATGAGTAGAGGATAGTCTAGAATGGGAGTACTGTGTCTTTAAATTTTTAAAAGTATGAAAATCTTCTGTTTTTCCTTTAGGGATAGCTTGGGTCTGAGATAGGTTGTAATTATTTATTTTCCTTTGAGGGTCCGTGCATCCACTACCACTGCAGATCCCTTTTTTAGGCATTAACTTTCTGTCATGATCCGGTGTACATGCGTTCAGGACACAGACCCTCAGGGCAGTGGTAGGGATTTGAAGACACTGACCCCTGACCCGGGGAAGAGTATCCTAGACGTGGATAGATGATATTCTGTGATTCATAGTTGTTAGAAGTTATTGTAGAATAAATGGAGAGTGCAACATTTGTATACAATATATTCTGACTTCACTGTGACTTATAGTTAGTTAATAGGAGTAGCTGCAGGATTCAATGAGAGAAAAATATAGCACTGTGGAATGTTCAGGCTTCAGAGTAAACTGGTAGAAGATGGACACTTAGATGCAAACTAAGGTTTGTTGCAGGTTCACAGTACATAATATTATATATAGCTGTATGTCAGTAATAAGCAGAGCAGCACAGGTGATAGTCAAGTTGCAAGTTTAAGGCATGAATTACTGTTTGTGCATACATTGGAGAATCACATGAAAGCTTTTAACTGAACACTAGATATGTCGCGAACCTAAAAATTTCAGTTCGCGAACGGCGGACTCTAACTTCCGCAACTGTTCGCGAACCGGCGAACCGCCATTGACTTCAATAGGCAGGCAAACTTTAAAACCAACAGGGACTCTTTCTGGCCACAATAGTGATGGAAAAGTTGTTTCAAGGGGACTAACACCTGGACTGTGGCATGTCGGAGGGGGATCCATGGCAAAACTCCCACGGAAAATTACATAGTTGATACAGAGTCTGGTTTTAATCCATAAAGGGCATAAATCACCTAACATTCCTCAATTGTTTGGAATAACGTGCTTTAAAACATCAGGTATGATGTTGTATCGATCAGGTAGTGTAAGGGTTACTCCCGCTTCACAGTGACAGACCAAACTCCCCGTGTAACGCACCGCAAACAACCGCAAACAGTCCATTTGCACAACCACGAGATAGATAGATTTGATAGATAGATACAAATTACATAGATCAATAGATGCAATATACATTTGATAGATACAAATTACATAGATCAATAGATGCAATATACATTTGATAGGTACGAATTACATAGATCAATAGATGCAATATACATTTGATAGATATGAATTACATAGATCAATAGATGCAATATACATTTGATAGATACGAATTACATAGATCAATAGATGCAATATACATTTGATAGATACGAATTACATAGATCAACAGATGCAATATACATTTGATAGATACGAATTACATAGATCAACAGATGCAATATACATTTGATAGATACGAATTACATAGATCAACAGATGCAATATACATTTGATAGATACGAATTACATAGATCAATAGATGCAATATACATTTGATAGATACGAATTACATAGATCAATAGATGCAATATATATTTGATAGATACGATTGATAGTTAGATAGATTTGATAGATAAATAGATAATCTGCTGCCCCTAACATCGCCAACACCTACATAATATTTATTAACCCCTAATCTGCCCCCCAACGTCGCCGCTACCTACCTACACTTATTAACCCCTAATCTGCCGACCGAACCTCACGCTACTCTAATAAAGTTATTAACCCCTAAACCGCCGCACTCCCGCCGTACAAACCATATAATAAATAGTATTAACCCCTAATCTGCCCCCCCCCAACGTTGCCGCCACCTAACTTCAAGTATTAACCCCTAATCTGCCGACCGGACCTCGCCGCTACTCTAATAAAGTTATTAACCCCTAAAGCTAAGTCTACCCCTAACCCTAACACCCCCCTAAGTTAAATATAATTTTAATCTAACGAAATAAATTAAATCTTATTAACTAAAGTATTCCTATTTAAAACTAAATACTTACCTGTAAAATAAACCCTAAACTAGCTACAATATAACAAATAATTATATTGTAGCTATTTTAGGATTTATATTTATTTTACAGGCAACTTTGTATTTATTTAACTAGGTACAATAGATATTAAATAGTTATTTACTATTTAATAGCTACCTAGTTAAAATAATTACAAAATTACCTGTAAAATAAATCCTAACCTAAGTTACAATCCTAACCCTAGTTACAATTAAACCTGATCGGAACAGCCAATAGAATGCAAGCTCAATCTGATTGGCTGATTGGATCAGCCAATCCGATTGAACTTGAATCTGATTGGCTGATTCAATGAGCCAATCAGATTTTTCCTACCTTAATTCCGATTGGCTGATCCTATCAGAAAATCGGAATTCGAGGGACGCCATCTTGAATGACGTCATTTAAAGGAACCTTCATTCGGCGAGTAGGCGTCATGGCAGAAGGATGGATCCGCGTCGGCTGGAAGAAGATGGCTCCACTCCGGATGGATGAAGATAGAAGATGCCGCTTGGATGAAGATGTCTACCGGTCCGGATGTCCTCTTCTGCCCAGATAGGATGAAGACTTCTTCCGGTCTGGATGTCCTCTTCTGGTCCATCGGATGAAGACTTCGGCCCGGTTGGGTGAAGATGACTCAAGGTAGGGAGATCTTCAGGGGGGTAGTGTTAGGTTTATTTAAGGGGGGTTTGGGTTAGAGTAGGGGTATGTGCGTGGTGGGTTGTAATGTTGGGGGGTAGTATTGTGTTTTTTTTTACAGACAAAAGAGCTGATTTCTTTGGGGCATGCCACGCAAAAAGCCCTTTTAAGGGCTGGTAAGGTAATAGAGCTGTTAACTTTTTAATTTAGATTAGGGTAGGGAATTTTTTTTATTTTGGGGGGCTTTGTTATTTTATTAGGGGGCTTAGAGTAGGTGTAATTAGCTTAAAATTCTTGTAATCTTTTTTTATTTTTTGTAATTTAGTGTTTTTTTTTTGTAATTTAGTTTAGTTTATTTAATTGTAGGTAATTGTAGGTACTTGTAGTTAATTGATTTAATTTATTTATTGATAGTGTAGTGTTAGGTTTAATTGTAACTTAGGTTAGGATTTATTTTACAGGTAATTTTGTAATTATTTTAACTAGGTAGCTATTAAATAGTAAATAACTATTTAATAGCTATTGTACCTAGTTAAAATAAATACAAAGTTGCCTGTAAAATAAATATAAATCCTAAAATAGCTACAATGTAATTATTTGTTATATTGTAGCTATCTTATGGTTTATTTTACAGGTAAGTATTTAGTTTTAAATAGGAAGACTTTAGTTAATAATATTTAATTTATTTCGTTAGATTAAAATTATATTAAACACTTAGGTGTTAGGGTTAGAATTAGCTTTAGGGGTTACTACATTTATTAGAGTAGCGGCGAGGTCCGGTCGGCAGATTAGGGGTTAATAAGTGTAGGTAAGGTAGCAGCGACGTTGGGGGGGGCAGATTAGGGGTTAATACTATTTATTATAGGGTTTGCGAGGCGGGAGTGCGGCGGTTTCGGGGTTAATACATTTATTATAGTGGCGGCGAGGTCCGGTCGGCAGATTAGGGGTTAATAAGTGTAGGTAGGTAGCGGCGATGGAGGGGGGACAGATAAGGGGTTAATAGATATAATGTAGGTGTCAGCGATGTTAGGGGCAGCAGATTAGGGGTACATAGGTATAATGTAGTGTTATGGTATCAACAGATATCAAGGGTTAATACCATATGAAAGATGTCCTGAATATGGGATCAGCAACACACAACCCAGCTAATTCCCCCCTCAAACATGAGACCAGGCTCCACATTGAAGGTAAAAACAGAATGTACTTTATTGAGGGCTATATGCCCAGTATTTATGCAGGTCTGAGACCAGATGGGGGGTTGGAATAGTATTGTACATTAGATAGAGGGAAGACGCCATTTTACATGATACAATGGAATTACATTACTTAACCAGATAAGCAATTAAACACAAGAGAACAATGGAGTCCTTTTTGACACCTGGCAGTCTGATTAAACAATGTGAACGCTTATCACTTAAACTTAATTACAGTAATATAGCTGATGTCAGGAAACCTGTTTTCAGAAAATAGTTCCTCAAAGCTGAACAAAGTTAACCCTTCCAGTACTGACAGAGGGGTCTTTCACATGTAGGTTGCGGCAGTGTACGGAGCGGCAGATTAGGGGTTAATAATATAATGCAGGTGTCAGCGATAGCGGGGGCGGCAGATTAGGGGTTAATAAGTGTAAGGTTAGGGGTGTTTAGACTCGGGGTTCATGTTAGGGTGTTAGGTGCAGACTTAGAAAGTGTTTCCCCATAGGAAACAATGGAACTGCGTTAGGAGCTTAACGCTGCTTTTTTGCAGGTGTTAGGTTTTTTTTTCAGCCCAAACTGCCCCATTGTTTCTGGGGGAATCGTGCACGAGCACCTTTTCCCAGCTTACCGCTACTGTAAGCAACGCTGGTATTGAGAGTTGAAGTGGTGGTAAATATGCCTTTACGCTCCCTTTTTGGAGCCTAACGCAGCCCTTCAGAGAACTCTTAATACCAGCGTTGTCTTAAGGGTGCGCTGGAAAAAAAAGCAGCGTTAGCTACGCGGGTCTTTACCGACAAAACTCTAAATCTAGCCGTAAGATAGCTACAATGTAACTATTAGTTATATTGTAGCTAGCTTAGGTTTTATTTTACAGGTAAGTATTTAGTTAATGATAGTAATTTTTATTTAGATTTATTTTAATTACATTAAAGTTAGTGGGTCTTAGGGTTAGACTTAGGGTTAGGTTTAGGGGTTTATAACTTTAGTATAGTGGCGGTGACTTTGGGGGCGGCAGATTAGGGTTTAATAAGTATAATGTAGGTGGCGGCGTTGTCGGGGGCGGCAGATTAGGGGTTAGACTTAGGCTTGGGGTTACGTTAGGGTTAGGTTTAGGGGTTAATATATTTATGTAGTGATGCAAGAGGGCGGCGATGTCCGGAGCGGCAGATTAGGGGTTAATTAATTTATTATAGTGTTTGCGATGCGGGAGGGCCTCGGTTTAGGGGTTAATAGGTAGTTTATGGGTGTTAGTGTAGTTTTTAGCACTTTAGTTATGAGTTTTATGTTACAGCGTTGTAGTGTAAGACTCATAACTACTGACTTTAGATGACGGTATGGATCTTGTCAGTATAGATTGTACCGCTCACTTTTTGGCCTCCCAGGTAAACTTGTAATACCGGCGCTATGGGAGTCCCATTGAAAAAGGAATTTTTAAAAAGTGCGGTACTGACTTTGCGTGATGGCCAAAAAGGTGTGTGGTACAGCTATACCTGCAAGACTTGTAATAGCGGCATTAGGGAAAAAGCAGCGTTATGAAGCATAATGATGCTTTTTCACTCATAACGCAAAACTTGTAATCTAGCTGTAAATTAGGGGTTCTCTGCAGAGACTCTAGGTGCGCAAAAACGGCAGAAAACCGCAAGTGCAAAAGTACAGATTCCTCCAAAGTTAAAAATATGAAGAAAATTGTAAAGACCCATCTGCAGAATCCCCACATTGCTCTCAGGAGCTCCGGGGTCGATATAAGACCAACGAAGAGGCCTTGATAAATAAGGCAGGAAATATCCAAATAATCATTCTGCTCAAATCCGTCATGATATCCCTTAAGAAGGATATTACTAAAGTCCCAGACCCCTCTGAGGGAATAAGATGCCACCCGGTCACCTCTGAGCAGTCCCTTGATGAGCCCTCCATATAATAAATAAAGGCAAGGACTTACCCTCCCGGGTCTCTGCTGTGGAGCAGACACAACACATCCAGGTTTAGCCGGATTCATCCGACAGGGACCTGGGTAGAAAGAAAAGCACTGGTTGCCTGATGGAGGAGTTAGTACAGATTGCTGGAGAGAGGACAGAGAAGGTTCCCTGTGACCTCCAGCAGCTTCCAATACTCTTACTAAAGAGGTTTACATGAACACAGCATTACCCCAGTCCTGTCTTGAAATGGAAACTACACATTAAAGGATTCAATATTCTTCAGAGCACCATCTTCACCTCCTCCAAGTTACTGAGGCAAAGAATGACTGGGGCAGTATGGGTAGTGGGAGGGGTATTTATAGCTTTTGGCTGGGGTGGCCTCCTCCTGGTGGCCATGTGCTGAATTTCCAACAGTAATGCATGAATTTGTGGACTCTCCATGCCATTGGAAAGAAATACTTCTATCCCTAATAGACAGACGCACACATAGGCGATTGTCAGATGCAGCGTCATGTCATTTATAGTCCTATGCTCACTGGCACTCGCAGGGGCTGACCCTTTTTTACAATAATTCCGCCAGAGCAGCTCCTGCAAGTGTCAGCGAGAAAAAACATCTGAAATTGTGAGGTTTCGATCAGATTTACTCTGTGTCTCTCTCACTCACACCTACTCTGCATCTCACTCACACCTACTCTGTCTCACTCACTCACACTTACTGTGTCTCACACCTACTCTGCGTCTCACTCACACTTACACTGTGTCTCACACCTACTCTGCATCTCACTCACACTTACACTGTGTCCCACTCAAACTGTGTCTCACACTCTGCATCATACTCACACCTACACCTTGTCTCACTCACTCACACCTACTCTGCGTCTCACTAATACTTACACTGTCTCACTCACACTGCGTCTCACTCACACTCTGCGTCTCACTCACACTTACTCTGCATCTCACTCACACTTACTCTGCGTCTCACTCACACTTACTCTGCGTCTCACTCACACTTACTTTGTGTCTCAGTCACACTTACTCTGTGTCTCTCTCACTCACACCTACTCTGCATCTCACTCACACCTACTCTGCATCTCACTCACACCTACTCTGTCTCACTCACTCACACTGCGTCTCACACCTACTCTGCGTCTCACTCACACTTACACTGTGTCTCACACCTACTCTGCATCTCACTCACACTTACACTGTGTCCCACTCAAACTGTGTCTCACACTCTGCATCTTACTCACACCTACACCTTGTCTCACTCACTCACACCTACTCTGCGTCTCACTCACACTTACACTGTCTCCCTCACACTGCGTCTCACTCACACTCTGCGTCTCACTCACACTTACTTTGTGTCTCAGTCACACTTACTCTGCGTCTCAATCACACTCTGCGTCTCACTCACACTTACTCTGTGTCTCACTTACTCTGCATCTCACTCACACTCTGCATCTCACTCACACTCTGCGTCTCACTCACACTTACTCATTGGCCTCTATTTACCAAAACCTGGCGGACCTGATCCGACAGTGCGGATCAGGTCCGCCAGACTTCGCTGAATACGTAGAGCAATACGCTCTCCTTATTCAGCATTGCACCAGCAGCTCACAAGAGCTGCTGGTGCAACACCGCCCCCTGCTGACTCGCGGCCAATCAGCCGCCAGCAGGGGGTGTCAATCAACCCGATCGTACTCGATCAGGTTGAATTCCGGCGATGTCTGTCCGCCTGCTCAGAGCAGTCGGACAGGTTATGGAGCAGTGGTCTTTGTGACCGCTGCTTCATAACTGCTGTTTCTGGCGAGTCTGAAGGCTCGCCAGAAACACGGGGCACCAAGGTCCATTCGAAGCTTGATAGATAAGCCCCTGTGCCTCACTCACACTTACTCTGCGTCTCACTCACACTTACTCTGCGTCTCACTCACACTCTGCATCTTACTCACACTTACTCTGTGTTTCACTCACTCACACTTACTCTGCATCTCACTCACACTTACACTGTGTCTCATTCACACCTACTCTGCGTCTCACTCACACTGTGTCTCACGCCCACTCTGTGTCTCACTGACACTTACTCTGCGTCTCACTCACACTCTGCGTCTCACTCACACTCTGCATCTCAATCACACTTACTCTGTGTCTCACTCACACTTACTCTGTGTCTCACTCACACTCTGCATCTAACTCACACTCTGTCTCACTCACACTCTGCATCTCACTCACACTTACTCTGTGTCTCACTTTGCATCTCACTCACACTCTGCGTCTCACTCACACTCTGTGTCTCACTTAAACTTACTCTGTGTCTCACTCAATCACAGTTACTCTGTGTCTCACTCACACTCTGCATCTCACTCACACTCTGCGTCTCACTTAAACGTACTCTGTGTCTCACTCACTCACAGTTACTCTGCGTCTCACTCACACTCTGCATCTCACTCACACTCTGCGTCTCACTCACACTTACTCTGTGTCTCACTCACTCACACTTACTCTGTGTCTCACTCACACTCTGTCCTCTCTCAGATTATGACAGACGTGGTGGGGAACCCAGAGCAGGAGAGAAGAGCCGAGTTCTACCAAGAGCCGTGGTCCCAGGAGGCTGTGAGCCGCTACTTTTACTGCAAGGTGAGGGGGAGATGATGACAAGATGGGGGGGACAGGGCAAAAGCTGGGATAATAATCACATGACATAGTGACAGCACTAGTGACCACATCACATGACTGACACTAAACCGCTGCCCCTCCTGACACAGATGTTAACCCTTACATGTCTTTCCCCATAAGGAACACACTGTAGCTACTGTACATTCTGTATCACAGCTAATCACATGACATAGCGACAGCACTAGTGACCACATCACATGACTGACACTAATCTGCTGCCCCTCCTGACACAGATGTTAACCCTTACATGTCTCTCCCCATAAGGAATACACTGTAGCTACTGTACATTCTGTATCACATGAAATAGTGACAGCACTAGTGACCACATCACATGACTGACACTAACCCGCTGCCAATCCTGGCACAGATGTTAACCCTTACATGTCTCTCCCCATATGGAACACACTGTAGCTACTGTACATTCTGTATCACAGCTAATCACATGACATAGTGACAGTGACCACATCACATGACTGACACTAAACCGCTGCCCCTTCTGGCACAGATGTTAACCCTTACATGTCTCTCCCCATAAGGAACACACTGTAGCTACTGTACATTCTGTATCACAGCTAATCACATGACATAGTGACAGCACTAGTGACCACATCACATGACTGACACTAACCCGCTGCCCCTCCTGGCACAGATGTTAACCATTACATGTCTCTCCCCATAAGGAACACACAGTAGTTACTGTACATTCTGTATCACAGCTAATCACATGACATAGTAACAGCACTAGTGACAACATCATATGACTAACACTAAACCGCTGCCCCTCCTGACACAGATGTTAACCCTTACATGTCTCTCCCCATAAGGAACACACTGTAGCTACTGTACATTCTGTATCACATGAAATAGTGACAGCACTAGTGACCACATCACATGACTGACACTAACCCGCTGCCAATCCTGGCACAGATGTTAACCCTTACATGTCTTTCCCCATATGGAACACACTGTAGCTACTGTACATTCTGTATCACAGCTAATCACATGACATAGTGACAGTGACCACATCACATGACTGACACTAAACCGCTGCCCCTTCTGGCACAGATGTTAACCCTTACATGTCTCTCCCCATAAGGAACACACTGTACCTACTGTACATTCTGTATCACAGCTAATCACATGACATAGTGGCAGCACTAGTGACCACATCACATGACTGACACTAACCCGCTGCCCCTCCTGGCACAGATGTTAACCATTACATGTCTCTCCCCATAAGGAACACACAGTAGTTACTGTACATTCTGTATCACAGCTAATCACATGACATAGTAACAGCACTAGTGACAACATCATATGACTAACACTAAACCGCTGACTCTACTGGCACAGATGTTAACCCTTACATGTCTCTCCCCACAAGGAACACACAGTACCTACTGTACATTCTGTATCACAGCTAATCACATGACATAGTGACAGCACTAGTGACCACATCACATGACTGACACTAAACCGCTGCCCCTCCTGACACAGATGTTAACCCTTACATGTCTCTCCCCATAAGGAACACACTGTAGCTACTGTACATTCTGTATCACATGAAATAGTGACAGCACTAGTGACCACATCACATGACTGACACTAACCCGCTACCAATCCTGGCACAGATGTTAACCCTTACATGTCTCTCCCCATATGGAACACACTGTAGCTACTGTACATTCTGTATCACAGCTAATCACATGACATAGTGACAGTGACCACATCACATGACTGACACTAAACCGCTGCCCCTTCTGGCACAGATGTTAACCCTTACATGTCTCTCCCCATAAGGAACACACTGTAGCTACTGTACATTCTGTATCACAGCTAATCACATGACATAGTGACAGCACTAGTGACCACATCACATGACTGACACTAACCCGCTGCCCCTCCTGGCACAGATGTTAACCCTTACATGTCTCTCCCCATAAGGAACACACAGTAGTTACTGTACATTCTGTATCACAGCTAATCACATGACATAGTAACAGCACTAGTGACAACATCATATGACTGACATTAAACCGCTGACTCTACTGGCACAGATGTTAACCCTTACATGTCTCTCCCCACAAGGAACACACAGTAGCTACTGTACATTCTGTATCACAGCTAATCACATGACATAGTGACAGCACTAGTGACCACATCACATGACTGACACTAACCCGCTGCCCCTCCTGGCACAGATGTTAACCCTTACATGTCTCTCCCCATAAGGAACACACAGTAGCTACTGTACATTCTGTATCACAGCTAATCACATGACATAATGACAACACTAGTGACCGCATCACATGACTGACACTAAACCGCTGCCCCTCCTGACACAGATGTTAACCCTTACATGTCTCTCCCCATAAGGAACACACTGTAGCTACTGTACATTCTGTATCACAGCTAATCACATGACATAGTGACAGTGACAACATCACATGAGTGACACTAAACCGCTGCCCCTCCTAACACAGATGTTAACCCTTACATGTCTCTCCCCATAAGGAACACACAGTAGCTACTGTACATTCTGTATGACAGCTAATCACATGACATAGTGACAGCACTAGTGACAACATCACATGACTGACACTAAACTACTGCCCCTTCTGGCACAGATGTTAACCCTTACATGTCTCTCCCCATAAGGAACACACAGTAGCAACTGTACATTCTGTAACACAGCAAATCCCATTACATAGTGACAACACTAGTGACCACATCACATAACTGACCACTGCCCCTCCTGACACAGATGTTAACCCTTACATGTCTCTCCCCATAAGGAACACACAGTAGCTACTGTACATTCTGTATCACAACTAATCACATGACATAGTGACAGCACTAGTGACAACATCACATGACTGACACTAAACCGCTGCCCCTCCTGACACAGATGTTAACCCTTACATGTCTCTCCCCATAAGGAACACACTGTAGCTACTGTAAATTCTGTATCACAGCTAATCACATGACATAGTGACAGTGACAACATCACATGAGTGACACTAAACCGCTGCCCCACCTGACACAGATGTTAACCCTTACATGTCTCTCCCCATAAGGAACACACTGTAGCTACTGTACATTCTGTATGACAGCTAATCACATGACATAGTGACAGCACTAGTGACAACATCACATGACTGACACTAAACTACTGCCCGTTCTGGCCCAGATGTTAACCCTTACATGTCTCTCCCCATAAGGAACACACAGTAACTACTGTACATTCTGTATCACAGCTAATCACATGACATAGTGACAGTGACAACATCACATGACTGACACTAAACTGCTGCCCCTCCTGACACCGATTTTAACCCTTACATGTCTCTCTCCATAAGGAACACTCAGTAGCAACTGTACATTCTGTAACACAGCAAATCCCATGACATAGTGACAACACTAGTGACCACATCACATAACTGACACTAAACCACTGCCCCTCCTGACACAGATGTTAACCCTTACATGTCTCTCCCTAGAAGGAACACACTGTAGCTACTGTACATTCTGTATCACAACTAATCACATGACATAGTGACAGCACTAGTGACAACATCACATGACTGACACTAAACTGCTGCCCATCCTGACACATATGTTAACCCTTACATGTCTCTCCCCATAAGGAACACACTGTAGCTACTGTACATTCTGTATCACAGCTAATCACATGACATAGTGACAGCACTAGTGACAACATCATATGACTAACACTAAACCGCTGACTCTACTGGCACAGATGTTAACTCTTACATGTCTCTCCCCATAAGGAACACACAGTAGCTACTGTACATTCTGTATCACAGCTAATCACATGACATAGTGACAGCACTAGTGACCACATCACATGACTGACACTAAACCGCTGACTCTACTAGCACAGATGTTAACCCTTACATGTCTCTCCCCATAAGGAACACACAGTAGCTACTGTACATTCTGTATCACAGCTAATCACATGACATAATGACAACACTAGTGACCACATCACATGACTGACACTAACCCGCTGCCAATCCTGGCACAGATGTTAACCCTTACATGTCTCTCCCCATATGGAACACACTGTAGCTACTGTACATTCTGTATCACAGCTAATCACATGACATAGTGACAGTGACCACATCACATGACTGACACTAAACCGCTGCCCCTTCTGGCACAGATGTTAACCCTTACATGTCTCTCCCCATAAGGAACACACTGTAGCTACTGTACATTCTGTATCACAGCTAATCACATGACATAGTGACAGCACTAGTGACCACATCACATGACTGACACTAACCCGCTGCCCCTCCTGGCACAGATGTTAACCCTTACATGTCTCTCCCCATAAGGAACACACAGTAGTTACTGTACATTCTGTATCACAGCTAATCACATGACATAGTAACAGCACTAGTGACAACATCATATGACTGACACTAAACCGCTGACTCTACTGGCACAGATGTTAACCCTTACATGTCTCTCCCCACAAGGAACACACAGTAGCTACGGTACATTCTGTATCACAGCTAATCACATGACATAGTGACAGCACTAGTGACCACATCACATGACTGACACTAACCCGCTGCCCCTCCTGGCACAGATGTTAACCCTTACATGTCTCTCCCCATAAGGAACACACAGTAGCTACTGTACATTCTGTATCACAGCTAATCACATGACATAATGACAACACTAGTGACCGCATCACATGACTGACACTAAACCACTGCCCCTCCTGACACAGATGTTAACCCTTACATGTCTCTCCCCATAAGAAACACACTGTAGCTACTGTACATTCTGTATCACATCTAATCACATGACATAGTGACAGTGACAACATCACATGAGTGACACTAAAACGCTGCCCCTCCTAACACAGATGTTAACCCTTCGTTGGCAAATAATAGATCAAGTGGGAGTGCTCAGAGGAGGGGGTGACAGAGAAATGTTTCTGAAACAAAGAGAGGCATTTTGGATCCACAAGTTGGATTCTATGTACCCTAAGGGGTTGAATAGAGAATGGGATCTGTCGGTCTTCCTCTGAGCAAACTCACTTTTAAATTCTTTTCTGACAATATGAAGTTAAAAATCTTCTTGTTTTAAGCCTGAGTTCCCCTCTATTTACACTCTGGATTGTTTTTTCATGAGTGTATCCCTAAGGTTTAGGGTTATAAATCCATTAATAGTTTATGCAGGATATTTTTATGTCTCGTTCTCTGGAGCATTAAAATAAAAAAGTTATACATTGTAAAAAATAAAAAATAACTGTGTTTTGCTTAAAGGCTGTAAGTTAGAAGAGTTGCAAAATCGAGATATAATTATATTTCTGTAAGTGTACATCTGCTTTTTACCTGTGTTTTGTAATTTACCTGTTCTTTGTGTAAATATATTGTTTTTATATTTTTTTGTGTCTCTGGTTGGCAGAATCTACATACTTAAATCACAATTATATATATATGTATAAATAAGAGATGAAAAGGTTAATCCAAGCACAAGGTGTGTCACTTTGGATCCTGAATGTGATTGGTTGACACTGCCTTTAAATTAAGAGACAGGTGCATTACTGTGTATGCATGATTAAGAGACTGCGGTCTCGAAACGTCGCATACCTGTCTTGTATGCTTTTAAATATTCAAAAAGAAGATTCCTTTTATTACATTGGTGCTGTGGACAGTTTTGTTTGTTTGATACTGTAAATTCTGTATCACAGCTAATCACATGACATAGTGACAGTGACAACATCACATGAGTGACACTAAACCGCTGCCCCACCTGACACAGATGTTAACCCTTACATGTCTCTCCCCATAAGGAACACACAGTAGCTACTGTACATTCTGTATGACAGCTAATCACATGACATAGTGACAGCACTAGTGACAACATCACATGACTGACGCTAAATTACTGCCCCTTCTGGCCCAGATGTTAACCCTTACATGTCTCTCCCCATAAGGAACACACAGTAACTACTGTACATTCTGTATCACAGCTAATCACATGACATAGTGACAGTGACCACATCACATGACTGACACTAAACTGCTGCCCCTCCTGACACCGATTTTAACCCTTACATGTCTCTCCCCATAAGGAACACACAGTAGCAACTGTACATTCTGTAACACAGCAAATCCCATGACATAGTGACAACACTAGTGACCACATCACATAACTGACACTAAACCACTGCCCCTCCTGACACAGATGTTAACCCTTACATGTCTCTCCCTAGAAGGAACACACTGTAGCTACTGTACATTCTGTATCACAACTAATCACATGACATAGTGACAGCACTAGTGACAATATCACATGACTGACACTAAACTGCTGCCCATCCTGACACATATGTTAACCCTTACATGTCTCTCCCCATAAGGAACACACTGTAGCTACTGTACATTCTGTATCACAGCTAATCACATGACATAGTGACAGCACTAGTGACAACATCATATGACTAACACTAAACCGCTGACTCTACTGGCACAGATGTTAACTCTTACATGTCTCTCCCCATAAGGAACACACAGTAGCTACTGTACATTCTGTATCACAGCTAATCACATGACATAGTGACAGCACTAGTGACCACATCACATGACTGACACTAACCCGCTGCCCCTCCTGGCACAGATGTTAACCCTTACATGTCTCTCCCCATAAGGAACACACAGTAGCTACTGTACATTCTGTATCACAGCTAATCACATGACATAATGACAACACTAGTGACCACATCACATGACTGACACTAAACCACTGCCCCTCCTGACACAGATGTTAACCCTTACATGTCTCTCCCCATAAGAAACACACTGTAGCTACTGTACATTCTGTATCACATCTAATCACATGACATAGTGACAGTGACAACATCACATGAGTGACACTAAAACGCTGCCCCTCCTAACACAGATGTTAACCCTTCGTTGGCAAATAATAGATCAAGTGGGAGTGCTCAGAGGAGGGGGTGACAGAGAAATGTTTCTGAAACAAAGAGAGGCATTTTGGATCCACAAGTTGGATTCTATGTACCCTAAGGGGTTGAATAGAGAATGGGATCTGTCGGTCTTCCTCTGAGCAAACTCACTTTTAAATTCTTTTCTGACAATATGAAGTTAAAAATCTTCTTGTTTTAAGCCTGAGTTCCCCTCTATTTACACTCTGGATTGTTTTTTCATGAGTGTATCCCTAAGGTTTAGGGTTATAAATCCATTAATAGTTTATGCAGGATATTTTTATGTCTCGTTCTCTGGAGCATTAAAATAAAAAAGTTATACATTGTAAAAAATAAAAAATAACTGTGTTTTGCTTAAAGGCTGTAAGTTAGAAGAGTTGCAAAATCGAGATATAATTATATTTCTGTAAGTGTACATCTGCTTTTTACCTGTGTTTTGTAATTTACCTGTTCTTTGTGTAAATATATTGTTTTTATATTTTTTTGTGTCTCTGGTTGGCAGAATCTACATACTTAAATCACAATTATATATATATGTATAAATAAGAGATGAAAAGGTTAATCCAAGCACAAGGTGTGTCACTTTGGATCCTGAATGTGATTGGTTGACACTGCCTTTAAATTAAGAGACAGGTGCATTACTGTGTATGCATGATTAAGAGACTGCGGTCTCGAAACGTCGCATACCTGTCTTGTATGCTTTTAAATATTCAAAAAGAAGATTCCTTTTATTACATTGGTGCTGTGGACAGTTTTGTTTGTTTGATACTGTAAATTCTGTATCACAGCTAATCACATGACATAGTGACAGTGACAACATCACATGAGTGACACTAAACCGCTGCCCCACCTGACACAGATGTTAACCCTTACATGTCTCTCCCCATAAGGAACACACAGTAGCTACTGTACATTCTGTATGACAGCTAATCACATGACATAGTGACAGCACTAGTGACAACATCACATGACTGACGCTAAATTACTGCCCCTTCTTGCCCAGATGTTAACCCTTACATGTCTCTCCCCATAAGGAACACACAGTAACTACTGTACATTCTGTATCACAGCTAATCACATGACATAGTGACAGTGACCACATCACATGACTGACACTAAACTGCTGCCCCTCCTGACACCGATTTTAACCCTTACATGTCTCTCCCCATAAGGAACACACAGTAGCAACTGTACATTCTGTAACACAGCAAATCCCATGACATAGTGACAACACTAGTGACCACATCACATAACTGACACTAAACCACTGCCCCTCCTGACACAGATGTTAACCCTTACATGTCTCTCCCTAGAAGGAACACACTGTAGCTACTGTACATTCTGTATCACAACTAATCACATGACATAGTGACAGCACTAGTGACAATATCACATGACTGACACTAAACTGCTGCCCATCCTGACACATATGTTAACCCTTACATGTCTCTCCCCATAAGGAACACACTGTAGCTACTGTACATTCTGTATCACAGCTAATCACATGACATAGTGACAGCACTAGTGACAACATCATATGACTAACACTAAACCGCTGACTCTACTGGCACAGATGTTAACTCTTACATGTCTCTCCCCATAAGGAACACACAGTAGCTACTGTACATTCTGTATCACAGCTAATCACATGACATAGTGACAGCACTAGTGACCACATCACATGACTGACACTAAACCGCTGACTCTACTAGCAGAGTAGTAACTCTTACATGTCTCTCCCCATAAGGAACACACAGTAGCTACTGTACATTCTGTATCACAGCTAATCACATGACATAATTACAACACTAGTGACCGCATCACATGACTGACACTAAACCGCTGACTCTACTGGCACAAATGTTAACCCTTACATGTCTCTCCCTAGAAGGAACACACTGTAGCTACTGTACATTCTGTATCACAGCTAATCACATGACATAGTGACAGCACTAGTGACAACATCACATGACTGACACGAAACTGCTGCCCATCCTGACACAGATGTTAACCCTTACATGTCTCTCCCCATAAGGAACACACAGTAGCTACTGTACATTCTGTATCACAGCTAATCACATGACATAGTGACAGTGACCACATCACATGACTGACACTAAACCGCTGCCCCTCCTGACACAGATGTTAACCCTTACATGTCTCCCCCCATAAGGAACACACTGTAGCTACAGTACATTCTGTATCACAGCTAATCACATGACATAGTGACAGTGAACACATCACATGACTGACACTAAACCGCTGCCCCACCTGATACAGATGTTAACCCTTAAATGTCTCTCCCCATAAGGAACCCACAGTAGCTACTGCACATTCTGTATCACAGGTAATCACATGACATAGTGACAGTGACCTCATCACATGACTGACTCCAAACCGCTGCCCCACCTGAAACAGATGTTAACCCTTACACATCTCTCCCCAAAAGGAACACACTGTAGCTACTGTACATTCTGTATCACAGCTAATCCCATGACATAGTGACAGCACTAGTGACCACATCACATGATCGACACTAAACTGCTGCCCCTCCTGGCACAGATGTTAACCCTTACATGTCTCTCCCCATAAGGAACATTCTGTATCACAGCTAATCACATGACATAGTGACAGTGACCACATCACATGACTGACACTAAACCGCTGCCCCACCTGACACAGATGTTAACCCTTACACATCTCTCCCCAAAAGGAACACACTGTAGCTACTGTACATTCTGTATCACAGCTAATCACATGACATAGTGACAGTGACCACATCACATGACTGACACTAAACCGCTGCCCCTCCTGGCACAGATGTTAACCCTTACATGTCTCTCCCCATAAGGAACACACAGTAGATACTGTACATTCTGTATTACTGCTAATCACATGACATAGTGACAGCACTAGTGACTACATCACATGACTGACACTGGCACTGACACTGGCACAGATGTTAACCCTTATATGTCTCTCCACATTAGGAACACACTGTAGCTACTGTACATTCTGTATCACAGCTAATCACATGACATAGTGACAGCACTAGTGACCACATCACATGACTGACACTAAACCGCTGCCCCTCCTGGCACAGATGTTAACCCTTACATGTCTCTCCCCATAAGGAACACACTGTAGCTACTGTACATTCTGTATCACAGCTAATCACATGACATAGTGGCAGCACTAGTGATAACATCACATGACTGACACTAAACCGCTGACTCTGCTAGCACAGATGTTAACCCTTACATGTCTCTCCCCATAAGGAACACACCGTAGCTACTGTACATTCTGTATCACAGCTAATCACATGACATAGTGACAGCACTAGTGACCACATCACATGACTGACACTTAACCACTGCCCCTACACAGATGTTAACCCTTATATGTCTCTCCCCATAAGGAACACACATTAGCTACTGTAAATTCTGTATTACAGCTAATCACATGACATAATGACAGTGACCACATCACATGACTGACACTAAACCGCTGCCCCTCCTGGCACAGATGTTAACCCTTACATGTCTCTCCCCATAAGGAACACACCGTAGCTACTGTACATTCTGTATCACAGCTAATCACATGACATAGTGACAGTGACAACATCACATGACTGACACTAAACCGCTGCCCCACCTGATACAGATATTAACCCTTACATGTCTCTCCCCATAAGGAACACACAGTAGCAACTGTACATTCTGTAACACAGCAAATCCCATGACATAGTGACAACACTAGTGACCACATCACATAACTGACACTAAACCACTGCCCCTCCTGACACAGATGTTAACCCTTACATGTCTCTCCCTAGAAGGAACACACTGTAGCTACTGTACATTCTGTATCACAACTAATCACATGACATAGTGACAGCACTAGTGACAACATCACATGACTGACACTAAACTGCTGCCCATCCTGACACATATGTTAACCCTTACATGTCTCTCCCCATAAGGAACACACTGTAGCTACTGTACATTCTGTATCACAGCTAATCACATGACATAGTGACAGCACTAGTGACAACATCATATGACTAACACTAAACCGCTGACTCTACTGGCACAGATGTTAACTCTTACATGTCTCTCCCCATAAGGAACACACAGTAGCTACTGTACATTCTGTATCACAGCTAATCACATGACATAGTGACAGCACTAGTGACCACATCACATGACTGACACTTAACCACTGCCCCTCCTGACACAGATGTTAACCCTTATATGTCTCTCCCCATAAGGAATACACATTAGCTACTGTAAATTCTGTATTACAGCTAATCACATGACATAGTGACAGTGACCACATCACATGACTGACACTAAACCGCTGCCCCTCCTGGCACAGATGTTAACCCTTACATGTCTCTCCCCATAAGGAACACACCGTAGCTACTGTACATTCTGTATCACAGCTAGTCACATGACATAGTGACAGTGACAACATCACATGACTGACACTAAAGCGCTGCCCCACCTGATACAGATATTAACCCTTACATGTCTCTCCCAATAAGGAACACACAGTAGCTACTGCACATTCTGTATCACAGCTAATCACATGACATAGTGACAGTGACCACATCAAATGACTGACACTAAACTGCTGCCCCTCCTGACACAGATGTTAACCCTTACATGTCTCTCCCCATAAGGAACACACAGTAGCTACTGCACATTCTGTATCACAGCTAATCACATGACATAGTGACAGTGACCACATCAAATGACTGACACTAAACTGCTGCCCCTCCTGACACAGATGTTAACCCTTATATGTCTCTCCCCATAAGGAACACACAGTAGCAACTGTACATTCTGTAACACAGCAAATCCCATGACATAGTGACAACACTAGTGACCACATCACATAACTGACACTAAACCACTGCCCCTCCTGACACAGATGTTAACCCTTACATGTCTCTCCCTAGAAGGAACACACTGTAGCTACTGTACATTCTGTATCACAACTAATCACATGACATAGTGACAGCACTAGTGACAACATCACATGACTGACACTAAACTGCTGCCCATCCTGACACATATGTTAACCCTTACATGTCTCTCCCCATAAGGAACACACTGTAGCTACTGTACATTCTGTATCACAGCTAATCACATGACATAGTGACAGCACTAGTGACAACATCATATGACTAACACTAAACCGCTGACTCTACTGGCACAGATGTTAACTCTTACATGTCTCTCCCCATAAGGAACACACAGTAGATACTGTACATTCTGTATCACAGCTAATCACATGACATAGTGACAGCACTAGTGACCACATCACATGACTGACACTTAACCACTGCCCCTCCTGACACAGATGTTAACCCTTATATGTCTCTCCCCATAAGGAATACACCGTAGCTACTGTACATTCTGTATCACAGCTAATCACATGACATAGTGACAGTGACAACATCACATGACTGACACTAAACCGCTGCCCCACCTGATACAGATATTAACCCTTACATGTCTCTCCCCATAAGGAACACACAGTAGCAACTGTACATTCTGTAACACAGCAAATCCCATGATATAGTGACAACACTAGTGACCACATCACATAACTGACACTAAACCACTGCCCCTCCTGACACAGATGTTAACCCTTACATGTCTCTCCCTAGAAGGAACACACTGTAGCTACTGTACATTCTGTATCACAACTAATCACATGACATAGTGACAGCACTAGTGACAACATCACATGACTGACACTAAACTGCTGCCCATCCTGACACATATGTTAACCCTTACATGTCTCTCCCCATAAGGAACACACTGTAGCTACTGTACATTCTGTATCACAGCTAATCACATGACATAGTGACAGCACTAGTGACAACATCATATGACTAACACTAAACCGCTGACTCTACTGGCACAGATGTTAACTCTTACATGTCTCTCCCCATAAGGAACACACAGTAGCTACTGTACATTCTGTATCACAGCTAATCACATGACATAGTGACAGCACTAGTGACCACATCACATGACTGACACTTAACCACTGCCCCTCCTGACACAGATGTTAACCCTTATATGTCTCTCCCCATAAGGAATACACATTAGCTACTGTAAATTCTGTATTACAGCTAATCACATGACATAGTGACAGTGACCACATCACATGACTGACACTAAACCGCTGCCCCTCCTGGCACAGATGTTAACCCTTACATGTCTCTCCCCATAAGGAACACACCGTAGCTACTGTACATTCTGTATCACAGCTAGTCACATGACATAGTGACAGTGACAACATCACATGACTGACACTAAAGCGCTGCCCCACCTGATACAGATATTAACCCTTACATGTCTCTCCCAATAAGGAACACACAGTAGCTACTGCACATTCTGTATCACAGCTAATCACATGACATAGTGACAGTGACCACATCAAATGACTGACACTAAACTGCTGCCCCTCCTGACACAGATGTTAACCCTTACATGTCTCTCCCCATAAGGAACACACAGTAGCTACTGCACATTCTGTATCACAGCTAATCACATGACATAGTGACAGTGACCACATCAAATGACTGACACTAAACTGCTGCCCCTCCTGACACAGATGTTAACCCTTATATGTCTCTCCCCATAAGGAACACACAGTAGCAACTGTACATTCTGTAACACAGCAAATCCCATGACATAGTGACAACACTAGTGACCACATCACATAACTGACACTAAACCACTGCCCCTCCTGACACAGATGTTAACCCTTACATGTCTCTCCCTAGAAGGAACACACTGTAGCTACTGTACATTCTGTATCACAACTAATCACATGACATAGTGACAGCACTAGTGACAACATCACATGACTGACACTAAACTGCTGCCCATCCTGACACATATGTTAACCCTTACATGTCTCTCCCCATAAGGAACACACTGTAGCTACTGTACATTCTGTATCACAGCTAATCACATGACATAGTGACAGCACTAGTGACAACATCATATGACTAACACTAAACCGCTGACTCTACTGGCACAGATGTTAACTCTTACATGTCTCTCCCCATAAGGAACACACAGTAGATACTGTACATTCTGTATCACAGCTAATCACATGACATAGTGACAGCACTAGTGACCACATCACATGACTGACACTTAACCACTGCCCCTCCTGACACAGATGTTAACCCTTATATGTCTCTCCCCATAAGGAATACACATTAGCTACTGTAAATTCTGTATTACAGCTAATCACATGACATAGTGACAGTGACCACATCACATGACTGACACTAAACCGCTGCCCCTCCTGGCACAGATGTTAACCCTTACATGTCTCTCCCCATAAGGAACACACCGTAGCTACTGTACATTCTGTATCACAGCTAGTCACATGACATAGTGACAGTGACAACATCACATGACTGACACTAAAGCGCTGCCCCACCTGATACAGATATTAACCCTTACATGTCTCTCCCAATAAGGAACACACAGTAGCTACTGCACATTCTGTATCACAGCTAATCACATGACATAGTGACAGTGACCACATCAAATGACTGACACTAAACTGCTGCCCCTCCTGACACAGATGTTAACCCTTACATGTCTCTCCCCATAAGGAACACACAGTAGCTACTGCACATTCTGTATCACAGCTAATCACATGACATAGTGAGAGTGACCACATCAAATGACTGACACTAAACTGCTGCCCCTCCTGACACAGATGTTAACCCTTATATGTCTCTCCTCATAAGGAACACACAGTAGCTACTGCACATTCTGTATCACAGCTAATCACATGACATAGTGACAGTGACCACATCACATGACTGACACTAAACCGCTGCCCCACCTGATACAGATGTTAACCCTTACATGTCTCTCCCAATAAGGAACATACATATAGTATATTGTGACAAGGTGGCTGAGCTTTTGGCTTTAGCAAGAAGTAATAGTTAATTTGATTCAAAACAACAATTTATTTGTTACACAGCAGATTTCACATAATTAGCTTTGGATTCACTAAACAAAACAAACACCTTCTCCTAACTCAGGAACTAACTAAACTTTTAAGGATTCCTTACTCTTTTACTGGAGCAACTTCTAAACTGTCCCCAGTAAACAGCGGCTTTATAGAAAAAAACAATAGTTCTAAAGTACCCGCTGGGCTTACAGGCGTCTGTCAGGTGATTTCCTTCACACAGGAGGTAGAGAGAGACAAAACTGAGAGCACGGTTTTCATTCTGGAAACACAGAGAGTTCCATTCTCCTGCTAACATATATGATCTCTGACTCTGTCACTATATCTATATATATATATATATATATATACCTGTACTGTATATATATATATGCACTCTCACCACCGTCCTACAACTGCCAGGGTGCTGTAGAAAGGTAATTTAGCAAGCAAATAGAAAAAGCACTCGCTGGACTTCTGACATCAGTGTGAATCCTTTATTGTGACATTTCGGGACCACAAGCGTCCCTTCTTCTGACAACCAGAACAAGTGAAAATACAAACTTAAATAGGCCTGTTAGACCCTTCCCTTCAGGGCTAACAATCAATTATAGCCGTGTGCAAAAAGGAGTATACCAAGTGTGTGAACCCGTTGTTCATATAGGCATGGGTTATATACGTGAAACATATGTGAAACATATAATACCAAACAAGTAAAATAGTCATTACAAAAAACAATGTGCAAAATATATTGGTATATCCCCTCTCCGTCAGAGCTGATCCCGGTCAATGCGCCGGTAGCGGACCCCTGTGGACCGGCATGGCTAACCAAAAAAAACGATCATGATTGGATCAGTGAGACAACACCCACTGGTCACTAATAACCTCAGGGCGGAACAACTCATTTCAAACATAATCAGTGTCACATATTTACATAAAACTGGGGGAGGAGGAAAGTGCACCACAAGGAATAACATGCCCCCACTAATGAGATTCAACCCATAATATGTTACCAGAACCAGAGTCCAAAACAAATAGCAATATCCCTGATTGGTTAAACTCAGTGATGCCCACTCATCCCATAGGCTGCTTACTGAGGGGCTCGACCTCCGATCCCGGCGTCATCCCATCCTGTCAACAAACCACGCACTCGCCTATCAATAATCAAAAATCCCCAACCCGGGTGGCTAGGAGTCTGCCAAAATCATCACAAGCGCAACTAGTGGGTTCCAACCCATCCAAATCACAGGCAACCATCTCTCCCTTACAATACGCAGTGGCTTCTAACCATCACTCGAACCATTACTGCCAACCTTGCATCTCACGCCAAGTGCTATAAAACATCTCTCTGTGGTCCCGAACATCAGTCACTGACAGGTCCCTGGAGCGATACCAACTGTCACATAACTCACCTTCCCATTGGTCCACCTAGCCGATTAGCCCTGTTTCTACTGGCTGGACACTAGTTCCATAATAAGACTGCCCATTAACCTCGTACGTAAGATAAAAGATCTTTACTACCCGTCCTAATTCTGCTCACCCAAGCCGACACAATAGCAGTGACAATGTCATCTGCCTTAGGGAGCCTACATCAGCGAATATTACAATGTGCCCAGATGCCTTATATTTGCGGGCACCTAGCCCTCCACAGTCTATAGTCAATATTAAAGTCCAGAAGCGCTCTCATCACTACCACACATAGAGCCACGCTCACTATAAAGCCCCCAATAGAGAGGAAAAAAGAGCCAAAACAAACAACCACCACCCCCTACGTAAATAGGAACACCCAAAAGGGAACAACCCAACGGGTGGAACATAAACTCCCTCATATGGAACCAGAACAAAATAACACTGATGTGCCATATTAAACAGCAGGATGATCCAACTACAGGGGGATCAAAGTCACCCTACACCGCCCAAACCCAACTCACAGGCAGCACGCCGCCTGAGGAGGCAAATCAAACCAGCTATCAGGCTGATCAATGTCATATGAACAGGCATAGGCAACACAAACATACCTATGCCACCACCTCCAGCCGAATACTCGAGTGACACTGCATCAACTAGTCAAAGGGCCAATCTCATAAACAAAAGCACAGGGGACATTCCATAACTATACAAGAAGCCTCAAACAGAGACAATATAGGCAAACCCGCAAATCAAAGAGCACCAGGAGATAGCCATAATAGCACCAGACAGAGGTTACGGACCCCCACACACCAAGATCGTCTAACGGAGAGGTGAAACAACCCCAAAATGCACAAGTGAACCTAAGTGAACATAAACATGTACATGTATGTAGACCGGCAGAAAAATAGGGTTAATACCCAGATCACATAAAAAAATTATAAGCAAAAATGAATAAACACCATGTAAAAAATACGGAATTTAAAAACAAACCCTCCTGTCAAGGGGGAAATAAATACTTGAAACGAATCACGAGGCCTACTCTGGAACCTCAAATGTGACACTGGGACTCTCGAGGGAAGGCTAAACTCAAAATCTATCAATACAATCCTCAGACCTAATAATGATCTTTCCCAACATATATGGTGGCCTACTATGAAATCTGACGCTCAGGATTATGTAAAAGCCTGCACAATTTGTGCAGCCAACAAGACTCCCCGATCCTTGCCTCCTGGCTTGCTCCAACTATTGTCCATTCCAAAACTACCCTGGACACACATTACAATGGACTTCATTGTGAACCTTCCTTCTTCTAACCTCCATACAGTTATCTGGGATGTAGTGGACCGCTTTTCCAGACTGGCTCACTTCGTACCCTTAACCAAACTACCTTCTGCTCAGGAATTGTCGTCCCTTTTTCTCTTGCATGTGGTGCGACTTCATGGCATTCCTGTGAAAATTGTTTCCGACAGAGGTCCACAGTTCATCTATGCCTTCTGGAGAGCCTTTTGTAAGTTGATTGGGACCACTGTTTCCTTGTCGTCTGGCTACCATCCTCAGACCAATGGACTAACTGAGAGAACAAACCAGGATCTTGAAGCCTACCTTAGAGCCTTTGTCAATGCTCGCCATACCAACTGGTCTGAATTGCTACCACTAGCTGAGCTGAACACACATTGGCACTCTTCCCTTCGATGTTCTCCATTTCAAGCCGCAGCAGGGTATCAAGCTCGTGTCTTCCCTCTTTCAGCTCAGTCCACTGGTGTCTCTGCCGCAGACCAACACGTCACAGAACTCACCACACATTGGCGACGTATTCGCTCTCAGCTACGTTCAGCTGTCTCTAGATATAAGAAGTTTGCTGATCGTCATAGGGCTTCTGTACGTGCCATCCCAGTGGGTGAAAGTGTTTGGATCTCCACTCGACACATTAGTCTACGTCAACCCTGTCACAAATTGGGGCCTAGGTTTATCGGTCCTTACAAGGTCCTGAAAAGACTGTCTCCTGTTGCCTACAAAGTGGCCTTGCCAAAAACCCTACGCATACATCCAGTCTCCAGGACTCCAGATACAGGCGCAGACAACTGCAGTATCTGATACATTGGAAGGGTTACTCCGTGGCAGATTGTTCCTGGGATCCTGCCCGTGATGTGCATGCTTCTTCTTTGGTTTTGCTGCTCATCCTTTGAGGCCAACTCTGGTTCCAGGAGGGAACCCTTGAGGAGGGGGCTATGTCACGCCGCGCCTCGCCGCTCTAGCCATTGCTAGGGGAGCGGCGTCTCCTTCTCTGCTCGTTGTCTGGGGCAGTGTCGGCTCTTGATACGTGCGGCGCTGACGTCATAGCCGCACGCTCCAGATGCCGGGCGGACCTCTGAGGCATGAATCTGCGCCTATTTGAATCTGGGAGGGACGATCTGTCACTGCCCAAGTATAGGTGTTGCATTGTGTGATCCTGGGTGTGACAGATTGTTCTCTCCTGTGCCTCTTATCGTTACTGAACCTGACTACTCTACCTGCTTTAACCCTTGAACTGCTGGATTGTTTGCTGTTGCTGAACCTGCCTGCCTGACTACTCTACCTGCCTTAACGCTTGAACTGCTGGATTGCTTGCTGTTGCTGAACCTGCCTGCCTGACTACTCTACCTTCCTTAACCCTTAAACTGTTGGACTGCTTTACTGTTGCCAAACCCTGCCTGCCTGACTATTCTAGTGATGTGCCCTTGGACTGCTTTACTGTTGCCAAACCCTGCCTGCCTGACTTTTCAAGTGGTTTATCTTTGGACTGCTCCTGTTACCGCTGGGGACTGTCCTGCCTGTGGTGAGTGCCACTCTCCTCATCTCTTTATCTTTCTCTGCTCTGGGATATTCCCTATCATTCCAGCTCGATGCCGGGATAACAAGACTACTGGGCGAGTTCGGTCTGATAGAGGAGTATCCCACGAGCATTACATCATACTTGGGCCATGCAGCCAGATGAGGTGGCACGAGCTGTTTATCTCCAGGGACAGGTGTTGGGAACCCATACCACAAAGTTGCAGACAAACGTCAGTTGGGGGGTGACATTGTGTTTTGTTGTCTTTCCCACCTCCAGATTGTCTGACTTGTTCACACATGACCCATAGATCCTTTGCTCTGTAGCCCCATTGGGCAAACCTCTCTGTCATCTCTGCCAATTGTATATTACATCGATCAGGGTCAGTGTTATTCCTATTGCACCTTTGGAATATTCTGGATGAGGGCAGGTTGGTGGCTGCTTTTGGTGTGTAGGATACGGTCCGTGCTTTTCCTAAACAGGGTGGTGCCTAATTTGCTATCAGCTTTGAACACCCTTACATCAAGGTAGTCTACAGAGTTCACATTGACCATGTGTTGGAATCGGATGGTACTGTTCATCCCATTGCCTCCGGGGAACTTTCATCATCTTGCCAGATCAGAAAAAGATCATCTATGTACCTGCAGTAAAATTTTATGGACTGCAACTCATATATCTTCATCTGGATGGTCTCATATTCAGCCATATATAGGTTCACCAGCAATGGGGCCACATTTGACCCAATTTGCTGTTCCTGAAATCTGTAGGTAGAACGTGCTCTCAAAGCGGAAGACTTTTTTTCAAGGCACATCGTGAGAAGTTCAACAAGGACATATTCTGGTGGACCAATGTATAAGACCCTTCTCAGGCAATTAGTTACAGCTGCTATTCCCTACGTGTGTGGGATCACCGTATACAAGCTTGAAACATCCATGGTGACTAATAGATCGGTATCTTTGATATCTTCTAGATGAATTATCTGCTGGATGAAAGAGTCCTGTATATATGATCTCATTTGTTTGACCAGTGGCTGAAGAAAAAAGTCCACAAACTCAGCCAGTGGTTGTAGTAGTGACCCTCTGGCCGAGACTATCAGTCTGCCAGGTGGACACTCAGTATTCTTGTGGATTTTTGGCAGTGTGTAAAGTATTGGTGTAATCAGAAAGTCTCTTTTCAAGAAACAAGCTTCTTGCTGGGTGATCACTTCAGCATCTTGCCATTCTAATAGTTTCTGGTCAATGCATTGTTTCAAGCCATGAGTGGGGTCATTTTGTAAAGCCACATAGGTGGTAGCGTCGGAAAGCTGTCTGATGATCTCCTCCCTGTATTGGTTAAAATCCCTCACCACCACCGCGCCGCCTTTATCCGCCGGATGTAGCACTATTGAGGGGTCCTCGCTCAGAGATCTAAGAGCTTGTCTCTCCTCCTTCGTTAAGTTATCATTGTATCTCCTAGGAGTAGTCTCCTGTGTTAATTGAGTAAGATAATTGGTGTAAGTGGTAATCGTAGGGTTGTTGGAGTTAGGGTTGAATGTTCCTGCAGTTCTAAACCTCGTCATAATTTCTGATTCATTTTTAAAGTATTCCTTCAGCCGAAGATTTCTCCCAACTTTTTGGATGTCAATATACGAGTTGAAAGCCTTCATCCTAGTAGTGGGCACAAAGGGCAGCCCTTTATTAAGTAATGACATCTTAGCTAGATATTTAGCAATCTTAGCAATATATTTTGCACATTCAATTTTTTGTAATTATTTTACTTGTTTGGTATTATATGTTTCACATATGTTTCACGTATATAACCCATGCCTATATGAACAACGGGTTCACACACTTGGTATACTCCTTTTTGCACACGGCTATCATTGATTGTTAGCCCTGAAGGGAAGGGTCTAACAGGCCTATTTAAGTTTGTATTTTCACTTGTTCTGGTTGTCAGAAGAAGGGACGCTTGTGGTCCCGAAACGTCACAATAATGGATTCACACTGATGTCAGAAGTCCAGCGAGTGCTTTTTCTAATTGCTTGCTATATATATATATATATATATATACACAGTATCTCACAAAAGTGAGTACACCCTCACATTTTTGTAAATATTTTATTATATCTTTTCATGTGACAACACTGAAGAAATTACACTTTGCTACAAGCCATTAGTGTCTAAACCGTTGGCAACAAAAGTGAGTACACCCATAAGTGGAAATGTCCAAATTGTGCCCAAAGTGTCAATATTTTGTGTGGCCACCATTATTTTCCAGCACTGCCTTAACCCTCTTGGGCATGGAGTTCACCAGAGCTTCACAGGTTGCCACTGGAGTCCTCTTCCACTCCTCCATGACGACATCACGGAGCTGGTGGATGTTAGAGACCTTGCGCTCCCCCACCTTCCTTTTGAGGATGCCCCTCAATAGGGTTTAGGTCTGGAGATATGCTTGGCCAGTCCATCACCTTTACCCTCAGCTACTTTAGCAAGGCAGTGTTCGTCCTGGAGGTGTTTTTGGGGTCGTTATCATGTTGGAATACTGCCCTGCGGCCCAGTCTCCAAAGGCAGGGGAACATGCTTTGCTTCAGTATGTCATAGTACATGTTGGGAGTCATGGTTCCCACAATGAACTGCATCTCCCCAGTGATGGCAGCACTCATTCAGGCCCAGACCATGACACTCCCACCACCATGTTTGACTGTAGTTAAGACACACTTGTCTTTGTACTCCTCACCTGGTTGCTGCCACACTTGCTTGACACCATCTGACCAAATAAGTTTATCTTGGTTTTATCAGACCACAGGACATGGTTCCAGTAATCCATGTCCTTAGTCTGCTTGTCTTCAGCAAACTGTTTGTGGGCTTTCTTGTGCATCATCTTTAGAAGAGGCTTCCTTCTGGGACGACAGCCATGCAGACCAATTTGATGCAGTGTTCGGTGTATGGTCTGAGCACTGACAGGCTGACCCCCCACCCCTTCAACCTCTGCAGCAATGCTGGAAGCACTCATACATCTATGTCCCAAAGACAACCTCTGGATATGACGCTGAGCATGTGCACTCAACCTCTTTGGTCGACCATGGCAAGGCCTGTTCTGAGTGAAACCTGTTCTGTGAAACCGCTATATGGTCTTGCCCACTGTGCTGCAGCTCAGTTTCAGGGCCTTGGCAATCTTTTTATAGCCTAGGCCATCTGTATGTAGAGCAACAATTCTTTTTTTCAGATCCTCAGAGAGTTCTTTGCCATGAGGTGCCATGTTGAATTTCCAGTGACCAGTATGAGTGTGAGAGCGATAAGACCAAATTTAACACACCTGCTCCCCATTCACACCTGAGACCTTGTAACACTAACGAGTCACATGACACCGGGGAGGGAAAATGGCTAATTGGGCCCAATTTGGACATTTCCATTGGGGTGTACTCACTTTTGTTGCTAACGGTTTAGACATTAATGGCTGTGTGTCTAGTTATTTGGAGGGGACAGCAAATTTACACTGTTATACAGGCTGTACACTCACTACTTTACATTGTAGCAAAGTGTCATTTCTTAAGTGTTGTCTCATGAAAAGATATAATAAAATATTTACATAAATGTGAGGGTTGTACTTACTTTTGTGAGATACTTTATATATATATATATATATATATATATATATATATATATATATATATATATATATATATATATATATATGTCCTCCAAAAAGAGATAAGCACAGTCTTACATTACCACAACTGCCTGGGTGCACTTCAAATGAAATATGTATGTTCCTCGTTTGCAAGAAGGCACTCACTGGTCTTTAGAGAAAACAATTTTTTTGTATATGAATTAAAAAATTGTTTTCTCTAAAGACCAGTGAGTGCCTTCTTGCAAACGAGGAATATATATATATATACACACACACACACACATATATATATACTATAGTCAGGATGTGCACTCTCACCTTCCATCATCTGCCAGGGTGCTAGTAAACATAGTAACAAAAATGAAAACTTGCACTCACTGGGTATTCAAAGATCAAATTTACTGTGACAAGTGTAACGTTTCGGGAACTTTACATCCCCTTCCTCAGACGAGGAAACGTTACACTTGTCACAGTAAATTTGATCTTTGAATACCCAGTGAGTGCAAGTTTTCATTTTTGTTACTATATATATATATATCCAAGACAGAGTAAATACAGCGCTATTAAATATAGATAACCCACTTTTGAATACCAGTAATGTCATGTGAATACAGGTCTCCCCTTGTTTAGTCCCAAAACATCAAATCACATGTGGAGGGAGGAGAGTAAACCAAAGGAAGAATTTTCCACTCGCAGCCTAATCCAAGGTGAACAGAAGAAGTCCGCTTAGACAAGGGAGATCCTCCAAGGCAAAATCTAAAACAGAAGAGGGAAGGGCGCACAGCAGAAAAGTCCTTCCTAGTGTAGTATATCAGATAACTAATACAAAAGTATAGCCAAATGAACACTAACGTGTAACAACCTCAGCTCTTATGAGGTATTGATAAAGCACTGTGTGGCATGTAGCCACGGTAAATCTCAGCTCCGATTCCCTCAAGCACCCAAACGTTCTTTCCTTGCAGGTGTAGTCCTCACCTCCCCAACAGAAGATTAACCGTTTAAGAAGGGAGGGCAAAATCCTGTTTGCAAACGATCTTTATGTGACCTCCTTATGTGTTGTATAAAGGGGATGAGGGATGTGGGTTAATCTACCAATTCCTATAAACAATCTTTATTGTCTCTCTTATGTATAAATATACACATCAAATAGTGTTAAAAAGTTGCTTCACAAGCATCCAAAAACGAGCAGTTCTGATAAAAA